>NW_010116363.1:6641-9619 GCF_000699245.1 Pterocles gutturalis
TGCCCCTGTTTGGCTGATTTCTCCAGGCTGCCCAAGGAAAGGTGGCTGTGCAGGGGATGGTAGAGCTTAGCTTAGTGCTGCTTTGAAACCCCACCAGCCCTGGGGTGTGTGTCTTGTGGGAAGCCTCTGTCTTCCAGCAGGGAATCCTGGGCGGGCTGGATCACAGCCTTCCCTCCCCTGGCCTCGGTGGCAGCCAGCTTTGGGGATTGCCTGGGTCCCTGGAGCTGGGGCTCAGTTTTTTGACAGGAGCAATCTCCCTGGGCCAGACGTGCGCTGGGTGCAGCTGAGCTCCCCAGAGTGTGTGCTGGGTTACAGCCAGCACCACCACAGCCAGAGGATGCTGCGGGACAGTGCTGCGGTGGGGGGTCAGGATGGATGAGCTCATGCTCCCTCCCAGCCTGAAACTCCCCAAATCCCCAACCTACTCTCCAAGAAGCTGTCGCTTCCTGGCCTCAGAAGGACGGAAACGGAACACGGAAACAAAAAGATTAAAAAAAAAAAAAAAAAGCCCCCGTGGTGACAAACAGGAGCAGCATGGCTGTGCTCCAGGGGGGGAAGCATGGCTGGCCCCTCCGGACAGCCCGTGGAGGAGGGAGGCTGGTTTTTCCTGCTGCAGCATTGTTCTGCAGGACCTGAATAAACACCTGGCCCAGGGCACCCAGGCAAAGGGCACGTTTTCCTTCCAGCGCTCAGAGCCTTCAAGGAAACCCATTTTGTGCTGGGGCACAGACAGCAGTGATGAATGCAGGGCTGGTCGTGTCCTCAGCCCAGCTGGGTCCATATTCCCCATCCCAGAAATAACACCCTTGGCTGCTGTCACTGGGGGATCAACCTGCACCTCTGGCCACCAGCTCCCTCGGGGTTTTGCATCCAGGTGCTGTGATGGGGATGGCCATCCTTGCAGAGAGAGCCAGAAGGAGCCTGGACCGGATACCCTGACCTAAAATGAGGCCAATTACCCATTAATTGATGCCACTCGCTCCCCAGTGATTAATTGTCAAGAGAAACTGTGTCACATTTTGCAAGCCCAGACTCCCAGCGCAGCGACACTGTGGGTCCTTTATCAGCCCGGGGGCCAGCCGCGGCACCAGTCTGTCTGAGCCAGCCAGGTACCTCCGTGTCCCAGAGCTTGTTTGTTTTGGTGTAAGCCTGAGTGTAATTGGGGCTAAAGAAAAATACCCACAGCAAAACAAATGCGGCGCCAATGATGGACCCAGCCCTGCAGCCAACATGAAGACAGATGGGAGGAAAGCCTGTCCCAAGAAGCCCAGGTGGAGATGCTTGGAGAGTTCAACACATGGTTGTCAACCATGCAATTAATTTCCAGCAGCCCCTGTGAGAGCAAAGACCCTGGCCAAACACCTCCTGCACCCTGGAAGTGCCCTGGGCTGGAGGAAGAGCCCCGTGGCATCCCACTCTGCCCTCCCAGCTGGGGACCGTGGCCGCCTGCACCATCCACAGAAGTTTCTCGTGGCTTTCCTTGTCCCAGCTTCCCCCAGCACCACCCTGAATAATTCATGTACGAGACAGAGAAGAGGATAAATCACAAGCAATGATTAACACAAGTTATTTTATGTGCTGGGAAGATCTATCGGCCCGGCTCCGCCAGGCTGCAGTGATTAATGCAGCACCACTCCCCTGGACAGAAGCTCTTACATTCAATTACAGATGCTGGGGGGCTCCCGGACAGCAAGAAATCAAACACAGACGAGACTGACTGGTGAGACCGTAGGCCGCTGTAAGAGATTTCTAGTGGATCCGTCCCATATTAGCCTCAATCAGGTTTAATGGGGTTCAGACAGCTTAAGAAACCAAACACACACAAAAATCAGGCGCGCTCTGACATCCCTGTGCATTTGTGATTTAGTTCAAAGCCATCAAAGCCGATTCTTAGGTCATGTCCATCAAGCAAGTCTGCAGGTTTATCAGGCCAGCCTTCTGATGCCTCAGGAGCAGTCTAGCCTGGGGTGCAGAGGCTACTTTAAAAATAAATTTAAAAATAGCAACATCCTGGCTTGATCTAAATGAATTATTTAGCTAACAATTCATTAACATTAATCAGTTGACAAACTGAATGTTGCTTTAGTTCCTTGGTAACAGCTCACTCCAAATGCCCTTTTTTGCCCCGTCCACGGCTGTCTCTTGCAATGCATAATTTCCAGGCTAGCTTGGGAGTTTTGCTTTTTCAGGGCAGGATCCCCCCTGTAGCCCGTGGCTACTAACAGATTTGTTTCTGACAACCAGCAGCCTCGCAGAGATGATCCTGACTCTGCTGGAGAGTCCAGAGAGGGGAAAGCTCTGACGGTTTTTATAGCTGAGCCCTTACCAAGCTCGCAGGTGTCAGATGTGGTGTGATGTGGTTTGAACCAGCTCCTGGGCTGGCTCTGCACTGTGATTAATTTTTGCTGTTTGATCTCTGCTGTAGTTATACCTGGCTCCTTCCTCTCATATCATTGGCCTCAGTAACAAAATGTCTGCTTATTCAGATTCAGGTCTTGTTAACCAATGCAACACCAAATTTAGGACCAGGAAACCCACCCCTGAGCTGTCTCAGTGCAGTTAGGCCATAACTACGTACTTTTAGAGCCTCAATCACATCAGACCTGCAGCACCTATTGAAAAGAAGGGGAAGGGCTGTGGTCTGTGACAAACACCCTGCCCAGCTCTGCGGCAACCAGCTCCTCCTGCAGCCTGGCCAGGCTCTAGTTCCCCACTGCGCAGCACAGAGATCTGCTAGGGAGGAGTTGAATTAGCCCGAGCTATTAACACAGAAAGTTATTAGTAGGCTCTTGGGCAGAGTCTACTTTCATATTCATTTGTCTAATTAAATGTAAATCGTTGCTCAGGATTACCACGAACAATCTCAAGCCCCATTAGCCAGCCCACATTCACAGGGGAGAAAGGGTGTCACCCCTGTGCAGAGGTGATTCACGGTCACAGAGAACATGCCTGGTCTGCTGTGACAATGAGTGGCCCCA
>NW_010116363.1:9708-26689 GCF_000699245.1 Pterocles gutturalis
TATTTAAAGCGGTGACATCTGGTCATGACTTTCTGTGGCAGCAGGGCTTTGGAGATGCTCCGTGAGCATCCTGGCCATGATCAATATTTGGATCCTGCTGGCCCTGGCTGCCCTCCCCAGGGTCCAGCAGAGCATATGGGTGTTCCCAAGTCACCAGCTAGTGTTGCAGCAGCTTTTAAGATGTCACCGACCTCCTCGCAGGGACCCTCTGCCAGTCACGTCAGCTGAAGCAGGGGGAGAGTCAGGGACATCTCCAACGTCACACCACCAGCCTGGCCCCTGTGCCCGTGTTGGTACCCAGCACATCACATGGCAGTGCTACAAAATCACCAGAAAATGGGATTTTCTGCTCCAGACGGGACACAGAAGGGCTGCAGGTGGGGCTGCGAGGGGCAGAGATGGATGCCCTGGGAAGCAGCACAGGGACGCTTTCCTGTAGCCAAGGTACTCACAGGAGGGACATGGTCTCTCTGGCGAGCACTGGCCTCCCACCTCTGTTTACCATGTCCCCTGTGTTTGGGTCAGGGCCTTGCCACAAACAGCAGCATGTCTGGATCTGGTTTCATTCCTTTTCTCAAAGCAAACAAACACAGACAGCATCACCCACTGCGTCAGCTTGGGGGGCACCAGGGCAGGCAGACAGGATTTGTCCTCCCACGGACACTGCACACAGCCAGCCCTGCACTGGGTCAGGTGCTCCTGGGTGCACCCGCCATGTCCCCCTCCTTGGCCAAGGCTCCTCCTAGCATCCTGCTGGTGGGAGAAGCCAGCCCTTCTCTCCTTGTGGCAAGGGGTCTCAGGGCTGCCATGCTACTCACACGACGATGAAGCCACCCTTTGCGTGGCATGGACAGGACTGAAGTCTGTGCCATACACGGGTTTGGTTAGCAGGGCTGTCCCAAGACCCACAGGCACAATCTGCCATTCACAGGGTGCTCGAGGGATGGGCAGAGGGGGTCAGAGCTGAGCTGTAAAGCCAAAGGCAGGGGGATGTGGAGGGGTCTGGGCTGGGGGAGAGCATCAGGCAGAACTGGTCCAGCCCCACTGCTTGGTGTCTGTATTTCAGTGCCCATGGCAAAATCCACCTTCCACTAAAAGCAACCCTGCAGGCCAGGAGCAGGCAGAGGAGCTGGGAACCAGGGGGGTGTTTGCCTCTCTTTGCAGCAGCTCACAGGCAGAGCAAGTCCTGGCTGACGGTGTGCCACTGCAAGGGCAGGGCTGCAGGAGAAGGCAGGTCCCAGCTTTCTGCCTCTAGCCCCCATCTCAAGGCTGGGCAGGTGGCAGGGGCCAGAGCTGCCGAGGGTCCCTGGGTACTCTCACCGCCCGGTGGCTGGGACGTGGCTATCTGCTGCAGACGGACCTGCAGCATCACACTCATCCTCTGAATCCCTTGTTTATTTGGCACATGCCACCCAACTCCCTGGAATCCAGCTCAGTGCTGGTAGCTGGCAGCACTGACTAAGCCAGGCACACACCTACAATGAGCTCTGCAAGGTGGGGAAAGCAGGGGATAGTGTCTATGTGGGTTTGGAGAGGGCATGCCATGGGCAGGCTGTGCCACGCTGCCTGCAGTCCCACGGGCTGGGAAGGAACAGGGGCCTTACCCTTCATTGCCGCCAGGTACCTGGCAGCCCCTTGCCCCACAGCCAGGCCGGTTCTGCCTCTGCCGGCTCACAGCCCTGCCGTGTGCCTGTCCTGACTGCGTCCTGTTATCAGCCACTGAAATCCCACCTGTTTTCCCTGCCGTTTGTAGTAGTAGCCCTGTCTGTATTAACCCCTGACCCCACTGAGCTGCTCTTTTCTTCTTTCGACAACTGTGTTTACCAAGTGCTTGGAGACTGGCTTTTTTTCTCCATGCCAGAGCTCAGCCATCGTGTCTCCAGCCTGGGATGCTTCCTGGCCCTTTCCAGCTTGGAGGGTCCACAGTGGTCACAGCCCAGCACAAGGATGCTGCTCCTGCCAAGCCAGCTGGTGAGCCAGAGCAGCCCCGACATCCCTGAAAAGACTGGAAAAAACTGGTGCTCACCTTTTGCCGGGAGGTCTTTGAAAGAGGACCCCCATCCACTCTGGTCCTTGTCTGCCCCAATTTTCCATGGGACCCCAGCCTCGCCTGGGTCCTGACAGGGAGGACCCCAGCCTCACCCCTCCCAGGTGCAGAGTGACCTGTGCTCCTGGCTGTCCCAGTCCCTCTGGAGAAGTCAGACCTGCCTACAACTCTGGGAGTAGGGACAGGCTGACTGTGGGGTGGGGAGCTTCTGCAAACCCCCACCAAGCCAGCTCGCCCCAACCTCAGGGGACTTCCCTTCACTCTCCTTCCCTCACCCACCCTTCCTTAATTATTCTTAAAGGGCAAGCTCATAAGAGCTTCTATTAACTTTATTAGCAGAAAAAAAAAATTTCTTCCCCCCCTCCTCCCCCCCCCACCCCATGCTAATAATCCCATCAAATACGAAGACAGCATCCCGGCCAGTACCTAGTAACCTGGAGAAGGCGCTGGGAAATGTAGGCTCGCCTGAGCTCCAGATGCTCTGTTGGACCCTTCCAAGATCCTCCCCAAGATGTGGCCCAGCAAGAAGAGGAGGGAGCCAGGGAAGGGGAAGATTAATTGGAGAAGACTTTGGCACCAAACAGCTCCAAAATCCGCCAAAGTGAGCTGAATGGGAGCAGTTTGGCACCAGGATGCAGCCCCCTTGCCTGCAGCCCTGTGAGCTGGCAGGGTCAGCGCAGCCAGCGGAGGATACAGGCGTTTGTTGGTGAGCCTGGGGGAAGGAGCTGCAGCATCAGCCAGAGCTCTGCAGGATGGCAGGAATGGGGCCATGGGGACAGGAGGTGGGTGAATGGCTGCAGCCATGTGGTCTGAGCAAAGGGGAGAGGACACCCGCCCAGCATGGGCTGAGAGCAGTCCCAGCACCCCTGCTCCACTCTATGGGGGACACGAGGGAGGATGGTGATGGCCTTCGGGCAGGATAGGGATGCCCCTGGGATACACACCGGCCATCGCAAGAAGGTTCTAGGGAGCCCCACATCCCCTTTGTAGAGGGAGGGACGTGGAGGATGAGTGCTGGCACTGAGCACATCATCCAGCAATCCTTCCCCAGCCTCTGCCCCCTTTGGGGACCCACTCTAAGCATCCCAAAGGCAAGCGCCCCCTCAGCCCTCGGCACAGCCCTTGCATGCACACAAGGGCTGGATGCACAGATACAGGAGCTGGCTGTGGGCTGCAGCCGTGCAGAATGCTCTGGCTCACAGCGGGGCCATCGCAGCCTGACTGACAGCCCCTGAAGGGGACAGGCAGGGAAACTGTGGGAGCGAAAGGATTTTGAAATGTTTGACCGGAGGACCTTGCTTGGAAAACAAGTCCTCTCACAGGGACGCCAGCTCCCACCCCAGAGCATTTCTCAGAGACCCATGGCTGCCCACGCAGTTTGTTCCAGCCTGGAAGGATCCACTTGAGCATTCCAGAAAGGCCACAGCGTTCCCAGCAGCCCGAGCCATGCGTCATGCTGGTGTCACACTGACAGCTTGCAGCTTCGGCATTGGAAAGGACCCCAGGGCCATTGCAAAACTCCAGCCTGCCTGGGCCACGGGACACCATGGCTTTGGGCTCAGGGGCTCAGCATGGGCTCCTGGCCCCTCATCCAGCCAGGTCAACCAGAAGAGCTGTGGTACAAGAAGGACTGATGCCAGTGAAGCACCCACAGACTTTTTGTTCAACCATCATTCACATTTGGATGGGATTCGCATCCCAGTCACCAGGAGTAGGACCCTGCAGAGCCAGCCCCCATTCCCAATACATTGGCTCCATGCTCAGCCCTTGTGTTCAAAGCTAGGACCAGTACGAGCTGGTTCACCTGGCCAGGTCCCCTCCCAGCTCCTGGAGGACGCCAAATAAGGTAGCATGTGTTTGGCCTGGCAAAAAAAACCCCAAAAAACCAACAGCTTTTGGTGGCTGCCCACAGTGACTTCTGCATGGAGACATTGCTCCTTGACTACATCCCCTGAGAAGAGATGCCCAGCCAGAGAAGATTTAGCAGGGGATGATGTCCCACACTCCTCACGTAAGGAGGTTCCACTGCCTCCCAATGTCACAGGTGGTTTGCTATGAACAGCCAGCAACTGGGCACACATTTATACCCAATGACTCCACAGGGCACTGAGTGTCTCCCAGATCCACTGCAGTGCCTGAGCACCCCATACTCCTGCTTTTTCTGTTACTTTTCCAACTGGCCCAAGTTTAGATCCCTCCTAACACAGCCCGTTCCTGAGTCCCCAGCTGGACTTGCTTCTGCTCTCGCCTGTGAGACCACCACGGCTGTGGGAAGAGGAGGAAACCCAGCCTGAGGCTTCTCAGTATCAGGCAGCAAATCTGGTGCTGTCCATTGGAAAACAGACCCTAAAGGCTCCCAAATTCATGGCCAAGGGCTTTCCCTTCAGAGGTGGAGGTGGTGGGCACACGACAGGAGAACAATGCTCTGCTTGGATGAGGCTATTGCTGCTGGGGACAGAGGAGGAGAAAGCAGAGAGCTGCTGCCCCCCACCTCCCCCCAGCCCTTCCAAAACAAACAGGCCTGGGAAATAACAGTCAGTGTGAAAGGAATTAAAAAGGCTTCTGCGTGTGTGCGTGTGTATGTGTGTGCGAGTCCTGCCAGGTTAATACTGCTGCCGATTCGCCTGACAGCTCCAAGATTGATTACCCGCTGCAGCGCTCTTTATAACTTGATCAGTCGAATTAATCTCTGGCTGCGGGCCCATCTGATGCCAGGCATCACAAATTTAATTTGGAGGTGTATGGGATCTTTTATTCCTCCCTCCCTTTGCCCCCCCATCCCTGTCCCTATCCCTTTCTTCTTGGCTCGCCAGTACGCGTGATGCTCCCACTGCCGTAGGGATGACCTGGGCTGTCCAAGTTTCCTCGGGCTGCAGGGAATAACATCATCAGGCAAACCCAACAGCAAAAAAAACCAAAACAAAACAAAACAAAAAAAAACACCAAACAAAAAAAAAAAGGGAAAAAAAAACCAAAACCCTAACAGAGGCCAAAGCAGACACTAAGTAAGACATATTAATGTACTAAAGACTTAATGAAGTTGGGGGGGGTAAGGGGGGATGAAGGGGAAAGTGCTTACTTTATTAGTTTATGGCCGATTAATGGGAATGGTCATTACAATGATGGAGATGGATTACTCCTATCAAACACAACCACCAGCCCCTTTTGGAAGGCAGAGGGGTTGAGCGTTAGTGCCTTGCTGCTCAAGCGGGGTCTGGGAAGTGGGGTGCTGGGGAAGGAGGGGAGAGAGGCTCAGGGAGGGCAGGGGGCTGAGAGGATGTCAGGGAGGGTTTGGAAGATGCCATGAGCTGTGGAGACTGAATGAATGAGGGTTTCAGATGGTGGGACTGAGGGGTCAGAGCTTTGGAGGAGGAATCCTGCAGAGGAGAGGAAAGAAAAGGGGGGAAGTGAGGAAGCAAAGGAAATCCCACGCCAGCAGGTAGCCTGGAGGCTATTTCAGGGTCCTAAAGGTGTGTTCAGCTTCCAGGTCCAGAGAGACAGCATCTCAGATGCATTAGTACCCAGCTCCCAGCCAGGGAGGGCATAGGACAGACAGACTGGCCAGGAGCATGGGAGCTGAGTTCCATGGGTGGGAAACAGGTCTCACCCCCTGGCCCTCCTAGGCTCTGCACTGGGACCCCCAAGTGTGGTCTGCAGGACCAGGCCTGGCCAGGATGTGAAAGCTTCGCTCCAGAACACGGTTAAATACCTGCTCACAGCCCAGGTGCCCCGTGGCAATGACCCAGATGTCCCCAGACACCTCATGATAATCAGAATTATCCAATAACTCTCCAGTCACTAATTGGTAGTTACCCTTTAGCTCCCTGGGGCAGAGAAGTAATTCTCATCCCCATGAGCCACACTGCAAGGGCCATTTACTAGGGCTGGGGGAATAAACACAGGAGGGAAATGCTCACACTTGCATCCACTCAGCAGCCTTTGATTCCTCCTGTACAGTAGTTGCAGCCCCTTTCATTCACATCACACCAAAATCTACACCAACCACAGAGGGTAATTTACTGGTTTTGCCTTTAATGGCCAGAATATTCACACTGAAGACCGGAGTTGGGAGACAAGAAGGAACATCTTAGACATTTGTGCAGACTTTGCTGTTTGTCTGAGCTAAGATCTGTTGAGCTTCACATGTAGCAGAAAAGAGACAGAGGGAGACATATCTCTTGTCTTTTTCTTGGATGCCAGGGTCCCAGGGGATAGCTAGGACATGCTCTGGCAGTCTCCTGACCCATCTGCCAGGAACTTGGTGGCAGAGGTGGAACTGCCTCTGCCAAACCCTTGGAAGAAGCAAACATGCACCCAAAGCAGATGCCTTCCCCATACAGCCTCACCTGTGGCTGTTCCAGCTGACGTAAGTCATACAAAGTGCATGTGAAGGTTGCAGCTGATTTAAGTCCTGAGTTGCACCCCAGCCTGGGGCACTGGCCACCTCGCTTCGCCTCCTCCCCATAGCTCTGCTCGCACAGATCATGGCCTTTCTCCATAGGTTGGGACCAGCTTGTTGAACACAGCGGTTTGTGGGCTCGCAAAGCAGGGGGAGATTGGCTCTGCCCTGCAAGCTTACCACACAGTTAACCCACAGGAGCGATGCAAGGGTCTGAGGGAGCAGAGTGCGACCACGCGTTTCCATCCCTTCAGGTCCTCTCCCAGCCGGCAGCTCTCCGTCTGCATGTGTTACCTGGTGCTCCAGTCAGTTCCCCATCCGATTGCTGGACAAGCCTAAGACAACTTGATCTCCAGAGCTTGGTGGAACAAGCCTAGCTTGCACTTTGGTGTTTGTGAAGGGACTGGGATCACACAGCAGCTCGCTTGCCACCCCCAGCAGCGGTCAGGCTCAGCAGCAAGGGAAGGGCTCACAGCTGCACGCTGGCATGGAGCAGCACTGCCACTCACCAGCATCCATGCAGCCTTTCATCATTCCCGAGTGATGAATAACCACCCTAATGAATGGAGGGAAATTGGATTAGTGCTGAACACCCATGTGCTTGAACTGTGCCTGATTAAACCCCCATCTGTGCAGGGAAAGGCCGAGTCTAGTTGCTGCTCAAAAGCCAGGGAGCTGGCAGCATGTTTTCATGGCCTCATCTGCAGCTTGTTTGGACATTTCAGGTGTTCATGAGAATTTTCCCCCTCTACCCCTGGCAAACTACCCCTTGGAGACTGAGCTGGAAAGTTTGGGGCAGGTTTTCTTCATTCTGCCGACCTGTTCCCAATGGATGCTTTGCAGCTAGAAGAGGGAAGCTGTACGAGACTTTGAGTCACCTCTGAGCTTGCTACCAGGTCTCTGTCTCAGCTGGGAAAAATCAGCCTCATCCTCTGTGCCTCAGTTTCTCCATCTCCAATTTATATGATCAACAGCTTCTTACATAAAGAGAGTGTGCCTTCTTTAAAGCAGAGACTGTCTTCCCAGAATTTGCCCCAAATTCTGGCCTGTGCAGAAGCCACCTCTGCTTTTCTTGGTGGCTTTTCATAGACCCCTTGGAAGCAGTCTGGGGACAGCAATGGGGCTGACAGTTCATAAGACAAGGGTGCCAGGACATGGAGTAAGAATCCTGCCTGGTCCACAGCTACAAATAGAGAATTCAAGCCTAGGAGAGGTGCCAGGACCCTCTGCAGTGGCCTCCAAAACTACCCAGGCCAGGTCATACCAGCCTGCCTCCAAACACCGACAGCTGTAACTCTGGTTTGCTTAAAGCATCTCTTTGATAAAAACACATGGAAAAGGATCCCATTTTGCTCTGCAGACAAGAGCAGGCTACGTCACCTTTTATCTTAGTGAATGGGCTTATTTCAGCCCACCTCACTGGTGAAACAACCGGAAAACAAAATGGATCTTATTTTCAAGTGTTTTTTTCTTGTTTTGAACTCAGGTCCAGATTCATGTTTTCCCTTTCTTAGTCCTATGAGCCACGCCTTCCACACTTGGTGATTTCTCCTCACAAACTGACCAGGGACCCTCGTGCTCATTTTGATAAGCTCAATCTACCAGACCCCATAAGACATTTTCTCTGGGCCTGAAATCCCACCATGGCTCTTCCCTGAGCCAGCTCCAGTGGCACCTCCATCCTCCTGCCCAGGAGATGGCACTGACCCACCCACCCTCCATCCCAGGAAGCTCACAGCTCTTGGATGGCTGTCCCTTGCTGCAGACCCTGGGGACAGCAGTGGGACCTGATGCCAGGCTCCTGCCCACTCACACTCCTGGTTGCTTAGGACCATTTTTGGGGAGGAACAGTCACTGCAACCCATCTCATGGGCAAACACAGCATGCTGGTGCTGTCCCAAAGACATATCCCAAAGAGCCCTCTTCACACTCCTCTCCAGACACACGAACTTCCATGTCCAGGCCACTGCCAGACCCTGCACAACAGCACATTCCACACCAGGACCTGGTGCTGCATCTGGTCCCCAGCTCTGGCCAGCACTGCCCCACCCTTCCCCAGCCTCCACACACCTGCACAGAGGACCAGGAGTTTGATACATCACCAGCCTGACCATGAGCTCCTTTGGACCAGCATGACCCAGGGTTTGGCTGCCAAGTGCTTTTGGCATTGATTTCCTCTCGTGCTTATACGAGACGCGGCTGCAACATCCGCTGAACAGGCATCAGTAAGTCATGGAACACAGTCACTGCTCTGACTGATGACCCAGCAATCCTGCAGAAGAACCGAGAAGCAGACAACCCAGCCAGACACCAACCCCTGGACAGCTTTTCCCAGTTTCCATGCAGGGTCAGGCTCTCTTTGTCCCTGGGCTCAGAAGAGCAACTGTTGTGTTTGCATCTCAAGGAGCTTGACCACTAATACTGCTTTAGTTGCCAGGCTCCTCTGCTACAAGATGCTGAGCAGGCAGGTGCATAACCAACTTTGTCAGCTGTGTAGTGTCACTGCTGTCCCAGCCTTGCTGGCTGTGGGGCCATCCCACCTCAAGGGTGCCAGCACAGGGACCCACAGGCAGCCAGGGCAGGGGGCTGCAGGGACCAAGTGGGATGTTCAGCATCATCCCTTGCCAAGGTGGCATCATGGTCCAGCCCAGCATCAGGAGGGAGCCCAAAAGCTGCCAGCCCCTCTCCCCACTTCATGTCCCCATTGAGGAAATTTCCCAGGCCAGGACAAGATTGCCACCAAGGATCTGTCACAGCTAGTGGGAACTCAGGCTTTGTAACACCTGAGGTCCTGCCCTAGACCTCAAGCACATCCTGGCCCCACCACTGTGCTCCCTGACAGCTCACCCAGCTCTCCCAGTGGGACTGGGACTACCCATCTTGGACCATATGACCAGCTCTGCTCCTACGCACCTGTACTCCACCCACACCAGAGACAACTTGAACCACTAAATCTAACCCCCTGCAAGGACTGAGCCATGAAAACCCTGACACAGCCTGCCTGCAAACACCTCAAACAAGCTTTGCTCTGCAAGTGAGGGTGGTGGGGAACCCCCACTAACACACCAGCGGGGAAGGGCTGCGGTTGCCAGTGGCTCTTCAACCATAATGAAAGTCTCAGGTATCCCAGCCTGGCCAAATCACCTCCTACAGATGCAGCACGGTGCTGGAGTAGCAATAAAAGTGTCAGGGACATCTCCTCGTGCATCACCAGACTGCAGTGCTTCAGGAGTGGCCTGTGCAGAGGTTAATTATTGCTTCCCTCTCTTCCTCTCTCGCTCCCAGTTTAAGATGGATCTGACTGTCAGGAGGGGTGACAGATGAAGACAAAGCACAGGTACGGCTCCCATGAACTCTGCGCCTGCCTATATCATCCTAGAGCAGCTGGGAGCATGGAGAGTGGAGCTGGGGGGAGGTAGAGAAGGGGGGAAAGTTAAGAAAGCAGCAACCCTACCAGTGCTGGAACAGATCTGCTGCAGGGCATGTGGGGTTGCTGGACTGGGAGACATTACAGATCCCTTCACCCCACTCCTATGGGAGAGAGACTTTTTTTTTCCTCCTTGCCTCTTCATGCATCTTTGGGACTTCATGTAATACTGGCAGGGACCTTTCTCCAAACATCAAGGATTTAGGCTGAGCATGAGAAAGAGAAAGGTCAGATGCCTTCTAGCTCCATGGATCTCCCATCACTGCAAGCACAAACACATATTTGAGCATCTCCCCCTCGAGACTTAACGTAAAAAAATCTGGGATCAGGGTCCCAGCTCTGTCACCATCACGGGTCTCTGAAGTACCATCCCATAAAGCAGCCTCTGGCTGGAACAATGCTCAAGTCTTTTGGATGAGAGAAAATTTGGAGGCACTGTTATGAGCAGTCCCCAGCAAGCAGACAGCTTTGAGCATCCTCCCTTCATGTGCAGTGCCAGATGACTTGTCCTTTGCTTTCCTCCCTGGCTAGTGGCTTTAGTGCTAGCATAATTATTGTCATTAAAGCATTCCTTTGACCACTGGAGGTGGAAGAGATGACCGTGACCTTTCTCTGTTTCCCAGGACACGTCCCTCTCTTCAGAGAAGGTTTCAGATTTGCTGTCCTGTTTTGAGAACCTTTGTCCTCCCAGTGACAAGACCCGCTGCCCAGGAGGCACCCAGCCCCACTATGCACAGCAAGGACAGGACACAGCTGCCTTCAAAGTAACTTCTCTCCATTTTCCAGCCAGATGGGGAACATCAGCTCCTATGGAGCAGACAGGAGCACATTGGGCTCTCCCAGGAAAAGCCAGCTGCTTTGCCTCCCAGGCAGTTTTTTGGTAGTTAAAGGATGCTGTGACAGGGGAGCACGTGCTGGTTTTCCCTGCTGCCCCTGCACAGGAATTCCCTGTGTGGTGGGAGCAGGGGCCAGCCTTTTCCGCTCCAGGAGGGTTTGGAGGGGTGTGTCAAGAAGATGGATTTGTGTCCATTCCCCTGGCACTCACCACAATCTGGTTTAGCTCTTGCTGATGCGGAAGGGCTGCCAAAGCAGCACTTGACTCCTGGTTTCAGGGGGGCTGCAGGCTGGGAACCATAAGCCTGGGAGATGCACCAGCTTCTTGGGGCAGAACAGCACCCAGGTCTCCATCTCCTGCCTTCCCCTTCTTCCTCACTAGCACTGACACTGCAGCTGGTTCAGAGGGGTAGAGCCACCCCCAAGAACCCAGGGTGGGAAATCACCCCTGTTCCCACTTCCCAAAAGGATTTGTGTTTTCTCCCGTGCCATGAGCTGAGGGATGAGAAATGCCAGCTTTGGCAGTTTTCATGCCTGTGGAAAGACTTTCACGGATGACCCCAATGGGAAAGTCTGCCTCAAGCCATTCCCAAACAGCATCTTTCCTTTCCATGCTTTCTGGCTGTTTCAGGCCCGTTTGATGCCATTGAGCTGCAGTTGCTGAAGGAAACATAATTTCAAACTAAACCAAAGGGGAGCACTTCAGCTGGACAACTTTGAAGTAGGAGATTTTGATAAAAGCCTGTATTTCCTCCTCCTCTTGATCTTTTTTCTTCCTCCTCTCCAAATGGTGAGCTTTGGCATAGCTGCTCCCACACAGCCAAGGGAAAAGCTGCAACTTCCCCCAGGGGCATCTCCCCTCCCTCAGCCAGACAGCCTCTCCTCTGGGAGAGGTACCAGCAGCTGAACCCTCCATGTCAGCAGCAAGACAGCAGATTTAAAGCAAAGCCACCAAGAGGTCCTTTCTCCCTCCATGTGCACCCTGAACAGGCCAGCTCCCAATGCAGGGAGGGTGCAGAGCCCAGAAGATATTTCCAAGGACTTCAGTTTCTAGAGGAGAGGAGCAGCACAATTATCCTAACCTGCTGCCAGCCTGTCTGATGGCTTATACACTGGGATTGCCACATTTCAACCAGAGTAGGATGGCCTCTTCAAAGCCAGAAGTGTTCTGCCTCATTTATACCATGGGAATAAATGAGAAGATAATTTTAAACTGCCATTTAGTTACCCTTTGCCTTCCAGACAGCTCCCACAATCCCAGGAGGCTCCCATCTCTCCAGCTGCCTTCCTGAGCCCTTTTGAACCCCAGTGGTAGCCCCGGGCAGGCTGGGCTATCAGTGCACGGAGGAAGCCAGGGCTCTGCCCAGTCCCTGGACAGCACTGGGGGTTTGCCCTGGTGGAGGCTCACCTCCAGCCTCCTCCTTGCCAGCCCTCCTGGAGGGCAGCAGCAGAACCCAGCTGCAGGCGAGCACGTGTGCCTGCTGAGGAAGATGTACAGGGAAGGCTGAAGAGCTCAGAGTGCGTCCCTCCCAGTGCGACAGCTAAACGAGCCGAGACAATTAAATGTGCCATTTGATGTCTGCCTGGCAGAGCCAGAGTCTCTCTCTCTCTTTTAATAAAAGGCCTCTTTCCCGAAGTCGCTCAGGCTGCAGCAAGGGCTGCAGCTTGTGAAGTGTGAGAGCCCTTCACATTTAATTAAACAGCCCATCCAAGCCTGCCTGGTGTCAGCAGAGCTCACCATGCTGCCAGAGACGCCCTGGTACCTTGCTCGCACTGCAGCCCTAACGGGGTGAGACACCCCTACCCAGGCTGCTTGGACACCCCCTTCCATCTGCAGCCCCACCATGGACAGAGCTGAGCCCCAGCTCGCCTGGACTGCACAATACCACCCCAAACCGGGCTGCCATGCCCTCAGATATCAGTGCCCAGAGGGAACTGAGCCCTCACAAAGCTGCCATCCACTGCGATGTGAGCCCTGCTCTCCAGAGGAGCTGAGACCCAGCAGCTCATTACATGCATAGCACAGAAATTAGGTTCCTCTGGATGTCTCTGGGGTACAAGACAGCCTGCATGGGACAGACAGGGACAGGGGAGCCCCTCAGGGTGTCCAGCCTCATAGTGGACCATACCCTCCCTGCACATCTCTGACCTGCAGCTACAGACACCACCCCACAGCCAGGACACCACGGCCATGGCCTTCCCGAGCCCTGCGTGCTGTCAGCGCCGACTTCCGCTGTCGCCAGCTCTGGTCCTTGTCAGCCCAAGCAGGGGAAATACCCTGCTCTTGCCCAGGGCAGATAAGAGAGATGGATAAGGGTGGGGGCAGAGGGGAGACCAGCATTTGGGCAGCTTGGCTGGATTTTTTGGAGAGCACTTGCTTTGCTGAGACCTGCAACTTAACCCTTCATTCCCCAAGGTCAGGGCAAGCTGGCAGTGGGAGAGAGCTGGAGTTTGGGATGATGCCTGCGGACACCATCCTAAAGCACTCAGTGCTTTTGACCCTCTCCCCATGTTTAAGATGAGCCCTGCTGAGCTGGAATCAGCAGCAATTGTTTCTGTCTCCTCCACTCCTGGGCAGGACAGGCAGCATCCTCCCTCCCAAAGTGCTTGCAGGGGAACCTCTGCTCCCATCCTGCAACTGCAGCAGCCCAGTGGCTGATGGTTTGTTACCTACAGACTCAGGGGCTTCAACCCCCAGCTGCAGCTGTACTTGCAGGACACCCCAGTCCAGGGATCCCAAGACCCTCTTGGTTCCACTGACTCCAACCAGGATGCAGTGGCATTATTTTCTGGTTTTCTTCCTCCCTACCTGAGCTCTCCTGGCAGGGAAGGACTGGCTCCAGCAGACACCTTGGAGAAAAGCTGAAGAGCCGCTCCAGCCCTCCACTGCACACAGCAACAAGCGTGGCTGGGAGAGGGAGGTTATTAAAGGGGAGGCCTCAGGCTGAGCTTTGGATGTGGGCATCTGGCTGAGTTAATTTTTGGAGTTCTTGCTAGTAGCCCCAAGTTGCTGTTCCATGCCCCCCTCCTGCATTCCCAAACCTGCTGAGCCTGGACAGCCGGAGAGGCTGCTGATGGGTCCGAGCACTCCCCAACCCACCGGGGCTCAGGGGCTGCTCTGCAGAGACCCCATCACTCACACTTTCAGGCCTGCCAAGCCAAAGGCAGAGTAATTGCAAACCAGATACCCCCCCACTTCCGAAGCAGCGCTCTCCGGCAGGGACCAGGCACAGGGGCTCCCATTTCCGCCTGCCTCTGGCTGTTACAGAGCAGAGAAGTGACAGAGAGCAGCCCCAGGGCAGAAAGGGCTGTGAGGAGAGACAGCAACCAGCCTTCTGATAAGGTAGGTCCCTGCTGAGCACCTCCTTGCTTCCAAGATAACCCGCCCCAGGGGCTCTCCAAAAGGTACCTGTGCTCTCCGCAGGTTGTGTTATTGGGTTATTTCCCCGCTCCAGTTCATCCTCTCTCCATGGGTCCCACCTTCCAGCCCCACGCAGAGGGGAAAGCCCAGATGAAGGGGTGCAGTGGAACAGACCTGGGACATCAGGCAAGCACACAAGCTGAGGTATAACCAGGACTGTCTCCACATCCCACCAAGGGCAGGTCCTTTCCCCATCTGTACATGGATTAAGGCCAAAAACCAACTGCATTACAAGGAAACCTCCCCCATTCCTTCACATCGAGAGCTGTGGTGGCCCTCCAGCCCCCTCCGGGCTGGTACCACTCCTGGTGGCCCTCCTGCCCAGGAGTAGTCACCTCAAGGCGACAGGCAAGACACCATGTCCCTTCACTGGATCCCGATCACAGCCTCAGTAGTGGACACGCACAGAGTCACATCAGGAGCCCTTGGACTTTTAAAGCCAAAGGTAGTGGAGCTTTCAGCAAAGACATCTGAGAAAAAAAGTACTATCAAGTTAAAGCCTTTTACAGGCTCCACCAGGCACGAGTGCTGGCAGAATCTGGAGGGTGTCACCCAGCATCAATCCCAGCATGAACCCTCTGCTGTCAACACCAGCTAAAGAGCCTGTAGAAGCTGCCCCACGCATGGCCCTGCCAGCACTTCAGCCAAGCTGGAGGACGGAGGCTGCCTGTGTGACCTTATCTGGCTGGAAAGTCTTCCTTCAGCTAGGCGGCTGCTCACTCTGCTGGAAGGAGCTGCAGGTGCCCTGGAGCCCCTGACTCAGCCCCAGGCTGTTCCTTGGCTCCACTGGGACAAAGCCCCCCATCTCCCACAGCCATAGTGGGGAAGGGACTCTCTGTTGCCTAATTTAGCAAGAGCAAAGCTTGCATCGAGGAAACTGCACCTTCTTGAGGCCATTCCCCCAAGCCAGAGCACGGGGCAGTCATACAAAACCCCCTTTCCACAGGGAACCAGCATGGACCATCCTTGTGCCACCTCTCACCCCTCTTCCAGCTGCTGTGCTGGTCTCTGCAGGATATGGTACTGGGGCTTGCCAGGACCTTTCCCAAACAGAAAGGGTGCTGCTAGGAGGCCAGACCAAGGAGAGGAGGCAAGAAAGCCAAATACTTTGCAGGGACAGCAAGAAGGCAACACCTCGCTCCTGCTAGGTGATGAACATGGGATGCTACCATCTCCTTCACCGTTCATCTGTGCACAGATGCGCCTGCCCTGCTGTGAGCAGGAGGTGACCAGCTACCCCACACCAAGCTCCATCCCTCAGCTGAGCTACCTCCCCACAGAGCTCCTGCTTGTCACCAGCCCTTGAGCAGTCCCAGGGCCTGAAGGGACCACCATGCAGCGCAGGAGGCAGCACATACGCTTGCTGCGGGGCCGGCCACCAGCTCCTGCCCCCAGACCTTGCAGCACCTCACCTTGCACAGCCATGCTTCCTCCAGAAGCTTCCTCTGCTCCCTCTGTGTGCTTTTAGATGCAGCCCCAGGGGCAGCGAGGGTGGAGTAGGACTGGGCTGCTCAGGTGGAGCTCAGTTAGGAAGGGAGGTGGGTGAGAAAGTCTTGGAGGAGAGGGACTAAAGCCAAGGCTTTAATCTGCTCTCACAAGCATGCTGTGATGCCAGGGCAGAGCTTGGCCAAGGTGCCCTGGATGGCTGGGAAGCTGGGGGGGGGGGTGTAGCAGGCAGCAGCCTGGAGCAGGCAGATGTTCATACCTTACCTCTGTCCGTGCAGTTATCCCCATTTCCCTCTGGTCTGGCTCACATCTCTGTACCCTGCCCAGGGTCCCTGTGCTCCCAGCTCAGGGGATACATGTCAAAGCAAACCCGGCTCTGAGTGCCCCTGCAGCCAGCTGGGCCAGCCTCCCCCGCAGCCAGCATCCCCCCACTTGCTGTGACTGATACAGGGAACCTGGTGCTTTTATTAAACTCTTTGCTTCCTGTTTTAAGCTTAATAATAAATTGCATGTCACATTATAGCTGTGTTTATTAAAACCCACTGGCGTGGGCTCTGCTCTGCAACAGCATTTGAATTATTGAAAGCAACCCCCTGTGGAGACCTATTTGCTGCAAATGCAGGAGGATTTATTTCCATTTTGTTTATCAAATGGTGTAAGTGCTGTGTGGAGGCAGGGAAGTGGTCTTCTCTTTTTATTTTCTCCGGGAACCAGCACAAGAAGGTGAAGAAGTGCTGTGCAGTGGGCACAAGGAAAATGCCACCCTCCAAGCATGGGAACAGGCTGGGGACAGAAGTCCTGGGTTTAGCTGGCTGCTCTGTCCCGCTTGTCTCCCCAGCTCTGGTTGAGTTCCCCACTCCTGGTTGCTCTGTGCCTTAGTTTACCTGTTAGCAGAGCGAGGTTACAGCACTGCCAGTTTCCATCCAGGCATGACCAGTTTCCATCTCAGGCTGGCCGAGACCCCTGCCAGAAGCCATCTGTCTCCCATGGGAGATGGTACCCTCAGTGCCGGGGGACTGGCAGAGTGGCCAAGAAGTGTTTTGACCCTTTTGCCACCCCAGTTTAGAGCACACACCCCAGGAAAGCAGGTGAGCATCTCCAGGCTCTGCCCCATCCCAGCTGTGCCTGCCGCAGCCACCCAAAACAGGTGCCATGAGGATGCCCTGGCTCCCGCAAGCATCCTGAGGGACAGTTCAGCACCCGTACCCCCTGGAATGGCCTTGTCCCCCGCCTGCAAGGCAGAGCTGCTGCCAGGGGCAGGGGGAGGGCATGGAGCAGGCAGGGCTGGATTTGGGGGCTCAGGGCTCTCAAGGGGTGCTCAAGGCTCTGCATGCCTTAAGCGGTCGCCCAGCACGGTGGCAAGGCTCGGCGTGGCCGGTGGCTTTGCCGGGAGGTGGCACTGTTTAG
>NW_010116364.1:0-1004 GCF_000699245.1 Pterocles gutturalis
CTAGGTAGATAATAAAATGTGTTAATGCTGGTTTGGCCAAGCAGTTATTTCTCAGAACATCTTAGCTCTATTCATAGCTGTGCTTTCACTTGCATGTGTAAGTTGGAGTGAATTGCTGACAATCTCGGTGTTCTTCTCTGCTGTAAAGCTAACAGTATGAATTATTTTGTTGTAAGGCACTTCAAAGATCTATGAGTTACAAATGTTATTCAATCGATTATGCTAGAGAGTTGAAATCAGGTTCATTTTTTTTGCATTTATTTCCTTCCTTGATAATTTCATGCATGTGTTTAAATTGGAGTTCATAAATGTTTATTTGTTTTACTCTAGTACTTTCTTTAGCCTGCCTCAAAAGTTTGCAGTGTATTTCTAAGCAAAGGGTTTAGTACTATTTTTTTATTTTTTTATGTGCAAAATTCTGTTTTGTCAAGCCAAGCTCAAATACTTTGCACTCACAAAACAAAATCATAAATAAAAGACTAGCAGTCTTTTAGACTGCTAAAATCTTTTAGACTGTCAGAGGACACCCTCAGTGATTCGTACAGAGTATGCTGGCACACTAGTGTGTCTGAACCTCACTTCTATTAAAACTGATGCAGCTAAATATACAACATTTTTGGAGGATTGTCCAGAGCCTTCCGAGACAATTTGACTAGACTTTGAACTGGTGTTATGCCCATACATATGCCAGATCTTCTGCTAAATTGTTGTATAACCTTTTAACAACATGCATCAGTTATATTTTAAAAGGTTCTACATAAAGACATAATTAATCATCTACAAGCCTGATTGACGAGGCGGCAAATGCTCAACCCATTACTGTACCACATATGCTTTTCCTTTGACTTCACTGCAACCTGCAAACAACTAAGTGCACAGGGGTAAGTTTGTTATTGAATCTGTCTAGCAGTTCTTTTTCTCTTATACATCTTCCAGACAGACTAAACAAACGGGTCAATGGGAAACAAAACACATATTTTAAGGAAGTCAAATCATCAGAGAAC
>NW_010116365.1:0-3645 GCF_000699245.1 Pterocles gutturalis
GTAACCGTGGCTCTGTTTCGTCGCTGCGAAGACTGGCCGCGCTTGCCCGTTCTTTGGCTGGGTTGTCACTTTGGTTAAATTGTCCTTTGCACGGTTTCTTACTGGGCTGCAAAATGCCCTTCTTGTATCCATGGGTGCTCGTCAGAAAACTCAGTGTTAAATAAAATCTAAGCAAAGCACTGAGATGCTGAGTTTCACTTACGGCAGGGGGGGGGCAAGGAACATGACATAAAACGAGCACTCCGTGAGCTAATCCTCTAAAACCTGCCTCCCGATACACCCCAAGAAGCCCTCTGCTGAATGTCTATTAAAATGTTACAGTCAGGCCTCCCTGGAATGTCGTCTTTGGACACTATATAATCAGAGCTGTAAATAAACACCAGGTTTACCAGGTATCTAGGTTACTTTTAAAAGCTTAGGAACATGACATAAAACGAGCACTCCGTGAGCTAATCCTCTAAAACCTGCCTCCCGATACACCCCAAGAAGCCCTCTGCTGAATGTCTATTAAAATGTTACAGTCAGGCCTCCCTGGAATGTCGTCTTTGGACACTATATAATCAGAGCTGTAAATAAACACCAGGTTTACCAGGTATCTAGGTTACTTTTAAAAGCTTAACTTTTATGTGGATACAGAACAATGCAAATGTTGTGAACTGCCCGTGGCAATGCAGCAGGGCTACCCAGCAATTTAAGTGACGAATAGTAACCCAGGCAACAATTTGTGTACAGAGTAGACTTTATGGAAATATTTTTACAAAAACAAAATGTATTTTACAAACTTCAATAGACCATAGGATGTGAAAATCAACAACTCCTTCAAATATTAATGATAAATACTTTCCATATTGCTTCCCCTATTTTTCTTCTAATACTTCACTTTATTTACCTTGATCCAAACCCAGACCTAGGAAAACTAAAGGAGAAAGAAAAAGAGGTACATGGCGTCATAAGACAGCATTTATAAAAATAAAATGGAGTGACTGTTTTAATCCAGAAATAAATTAATTTCCCTAGTTTCAGTCTCAAACTCAAGGAACAAGAAGTCTTTCAGATTTAATCACCTTTTGCCTGAAAAAAAAAAAAAAGTTCAGAGATTAAGTTTAATTAGTAGTTTCACAATAAAGGCTATTCTGGTATGGGATCCCATGCAGAAAAGCTCTCATGTTTCACTCCACAGTTGCTTCCACATCTTTCCTTTACATTACATCTGACCTCAGCTGCATAGGTCAAAAGTACAACTCATGAGATTACATTGGCACAGATCTGGGGTGAGAGGAAAATTGGGACAGCACCTCCATGTTCTCCAGTGTACTAAAATACACAAAGAAAGAGAACAGCACTGTAATAAAATAATCTTTTAAAGCATCTGAATTTACAGTGGGAACGCAGGATTACCTAAAAGCATGCCCTGAAGTTCACAGCAGACTAAGGCAAAAGGCAGCTCCTTACTGGCACAGTACATGTCAGAGAGGAAGGGATGTTTTGACACCAAGCCAGAGTCTTAGCTCTGATGGGAAATGCAAAAGGAGCTTTAATTCCCACATAGCACATGGGAATTCATTCTTCAACATCTCATCAAAAAAAAGCTCTACATCAAAATATCTGGAATGTAACTGCTCTTCTGCATCAGCAAAATATCCACATGGCCCCATATCCGGTCCCTGGTAATGAACAGGGAGTGCTCCATCCTGGGGTTTGCTCCCCAGGCTGCCAAATGTGCTGGGCTGAACCCACAGTGGAGGGGATTTGAAGCCCTTTTCCTGGAATTTGAGGAATGGATTGAAATCCCCACTCCATCAGTCAGTGTTAGGTTTTCTCCAATGGAAGAAACAAAGCAACAACACATGCAAGTTAATTTACCTCAGAAAAGTACATTTGCATCTGAAAAGATCAGCTGCAACACAGACATTGTGTCCCAACAGGTTACAGAGCACGAAGGGGTTTGGCCATCTTGTTTCCCCAGAAAGACCTCTGTGCAGTCTTCTGCCTTCCTCTTTTAAATCTTGAGTGCCTGTGAGGAGCACTCAGAAAAGCCAACTTCATTCAGCCCAGCCACCTAATCTCCGTAGATTCTCCCTGCAGACAGTAGAGGGAAAGCGGCTCCTTCTGAATGAAGGTAATGCGGGTACCCAGATAAACTCCGTGTTCAGAAACAGCCTCTAGAGACTGCTCAGAGCATCTCAGGAAATCGGCTTGGCCAGGCTGAAGTTAGCTTTTCTGAGTGTCCCCCTTCCCCACCTTGTCTTTATACTCCTGCTGTAGTCATCTGCTGCCTCTCATTTATGTAGTTATATATTAACTTTTCTGTTATTTTCATGTGTCCCCTCCCTCCATCATTTTTTCTCTGTAGTGTTTTTACAAATCACCTCCTCCCCATGAGGAAATAAGACGGTTCAGTGATTGTTCTCATTGCTAATTAAGACTTTTTTTAAAAAAATTTCTGAAACAAATTGAAGTTCCTGGCATGTTGTACTAACAGGATCTGTCTTTCCACATTACTTCTATATGAGTCTTGTTCCATGCTACCAATGACTTTTTGTCCATTTAAAAAAAAAAGAAAAGCGAGCTTATAGAATAATGTAATTTAATTTCATTAAATTTTATATGTATGTCAATGACAGTCAAGCAAATGTAGAAGAGTAGAACTTTGTAAAAGTCAAGTTCTAGTTTTTCTGTGGTGGGTGAAGAACATATGGCATTTCACTTACCTCATTTTATCCTAATATTTTGCATTCTTTCTAAAAATATGATCACAGTATTTACCTTTAAAGGTGTCTGCAGGAGGGAAACTCACAGAGCAGCCATGAAGAGAGATTGTTTTGTTTAAAAGTCTAACATGCCATTAATTTGAGTAATTCTTTGGGCTGAATTCTCAGCTGTGCCCAGGCTTGTTGGGAACAGCTGATGGAGGGGAGCCACAAAGAAGCTGTTTGCAGCTTTCCTATCAGTTTTCTTTCAGGGATCCTCTTAACTATAACAATTTGTATCTCATATTTGCCTTTGTGGCTGTCCCCCTTGTCAGGGTTGCCTTGCCTCTGGGAAGTGAGTAGCCTGGATAAGGACTTATCGACTTATCCTAGGCAGTATTTAGAGCACAGTTGGCAAAGATCTCTGAATACAGCTTTATACCACATTTCAGCTTTTCTGAGCCTGAGGCTTTTTAAACCTTGGTGCCTTGGGGAGTCCCAAGGGTGCTCAAATGGACAGGGCTGCAGGTCACTGTGTGTTGGGGGCACTTTGGTATAGGTTGGCAGGTGTAATGAATTCATGGTTAAAACACATTCCTGAGTGTTGAGCAAACTTTCAGGAGTACATCTGAATTTCAACTCCTTATTTCCTCTTTCTGAAGAAAATAGAAAATAAAGGGAGTGTCTGCCCTGCTGTAGACCTGTAAAGGCACAGATGTGTGTGGAACTTCTATTCCAGAGTGGTAAATCACTGGCAGGATGCTGTGGCTGTGCTCCCCCTCTGACATCCTATCAAGGCTGGATCCAGGTTTGGAGACTACTTTTAGTCAATGCACTTCCAGTGGTGACACAGGCAAAGATTTTGAAGTAGCAGCTGGAAAGAGAATCCCACAAAGTTACCGTTTGTCAAGGTTTCCTGATCCTCATTTTCTCTCCAGAAAAGCCACCTAGGTAG
>NW_010116366.1:0-21464 GCF_000699245.1 Pterocles gutturalis
AAAATATATTTATACAATGAACATTACCACATTTGAATTGTCAAGAATATTACATTTTAACACTTCTGATGAAAAGAAATTTTTAAACTTTCCACAAGGTTTGCTTTGTTGAAATAACTTAAAAATCTTTCACGAGTAATTTAAACGTTAAACTGCATTTCCCTATAGTACAGGAAGCAACCAATTACTACATTTTCATTAGCTGAACTATTCCTCCCCGTGTGGAAGCAAGAAATATGCATTTCCTATGGACCACGTAGCTCAGAGTGAAATTTGTTGCGAAGACTTCTGGAAAATATAATTTCCCAGGAAGGCTGCTAATCAGGAAAAATGTGGATCAGAACATTGACTTCTGCTAAGAATGTGTTACAGGAGGAACATCTATCTTAGTGTTTTGCTGAACTAATTTGGACAATTCAAGAATTCTGGTCCACCTTGAACAAACAAAAATGAATAGAATATTTAATGGATATTTTCCCCAGTGCAAAAGCAAAAACAAAAAAAAAAAATAAAAAAAAAAAAAGTTGTGACAAATCCAAATTTTCTAGAATATTTTGATTTTGTAGAAACTGAATTTTTAGAAACTGAATTTTCTTGGAGAAAATAATCTATGGAAGACTCCAAGAACAGCTGAAACCCAGATACAATAGCAAGTATCTTCCTGCAAGCAGGCTACAGAGAGCACCGCCCACTAAAAGAACAATTTATATCAGTCCTGTTCCCACAGCCACTTTGAAACCACAACCACCTGCAACCCCAGCAAAGAGAGAGCCAAGTATGACACTGTACCAGAAACCATGAGAGCAACCACCAGCCTGTCAGCCGTTTTTATGTTGCAGATCTGCAGTAATCACGTACTTTAATCCTTTTTTATTCCCCCCAAATGGTCTGTCCTTTTAAAATGAAAACTATGCTTTCTAAAAGGAGAATCTCTGTTTGATGAGACTGAAGCTGAAGCCTCTAAGAAAACATTTAGGAAATTCCTTCTTTGGCATAAGTACTAATCTGTTAACTAGAGAAAACCAGGATAGGAAGAAATTGGAAAAGAGTTTTTCATCCTAAAAGAGAAAACTGTGACATCATTAAAGGTAGGAGACTCTGGATGTTAGATGAGGGTGGCACTGAAGAATGGCAAAATTGCCCCCAAAGGAGAATTTTTACACATCATTTCCCTGTACTGAATTTTTTTTTGTATATTTCACTAAATAAAAATAGTAAGGGCTGCCACTAGCAACTAAGTCAATAAATGAACTGAAATGAACAAAAATGTCATTCATTCATTCATTGCTTAAGATTCTCCTAGCAAGTAGACTTACCTTAACCTCTTTTATGACTTTAAGGTAGATAAAACTTTGTCCTAGAATTAGTTCTACCAAAAGTGCGCTTCTCTTATCCCTTTGACAATTCACTATAATCTCTCAAAGGAATAAATTCTCATTCTATGTCATTGTAAAACATCCTTTGCCTGGAGAAAACTGTTCTAGCTACAGCATAACAAAGCCCAAAAAATTTGATTTTTTCCTATCAAGCTGATCAAAATAAAGTTTGCAGGTGACACAATACATTTCAATAATGAATGTCTACAGGCTTCAGAAGATATTAGGATGTAGAAAAGCAAGAAAATAGAGAAGTTTTGCCAAAGTAATTTATCTCCCACTGCTACTTTCCTTTCTTACATAGCAAGTACAGTTGTGATTCTGATGCCTGTGTGAAACTGATACCATCTATGACTCAAAAGCTCTAATGAATGACTCACCAGTGCTGAGAATAGCTACTCAAGGGTCACTCTGGGACTGGAAGGTTCCTTTCAGGAAACAGAGAGAATAGAAATGTATATCAGTTCCTGCCTGACACTAAAATACTCTCAACTGTTAAAGGGAATTTAAAACATCCTTTTTACATTAAACGAACACTAAATTGCTATAAAATAATAGTACACACATACACAAAAGGTAAACTTTTAAACAAATTGTTACAGATATATTAGGAAAAAGAGGGCTGTGATTTTAGATTTTGCTTCTAAAGATATTTTCATTTCGCAAAGGACAATCCTTATTTAATGTAGAAGTAGATCTATTGTGAATTTTAGCACTTACATCTCATTACCCAACAAAATACTGTCGTTTACATCCAGCCCAACACCTTTGGGACTCTGCAGTTATTTGTATAATATATTCTCACATCAACATGATTTTCACTATAGCTGATTGAATTAAAATGTAGAGACAAGTGGATGCCACAGGTTGTGGACTTGGAACTCAGTGAGGAAGAAGTTAAACTGCTTTGTGTGAGAGTTGGTGGCACTGGAGGAAGACAGACTAAATATATTTTCTCTGGAGATGTTCAGGATCAGATAACAGAGGAAATAAAGTTCCGACTGTGGCAGACCCTGGAGTAAACAAGTAAGACTAACTGCTGTAAGAAATTCAGTAAAGGGCAGAAGGAGGGGAGAAGAGGAGATGTAAGATGTTAAGTCTGGAAGACCCAGGGGTGGAAAAAAAAGAGAGGACCAAAAGGAAAACAACACAATGAAGTCACAGTTCTATACTGCTTGGAAGCCATGGAAAAGACAAATGGGTGGGTTATATCAGATGAAATTTCTTGTGATATATTAGGCTGTGCTTTGATTATCAAACAAAAGTGAGAGCTGTATGTGGGCTGTTCTCAGTAAAGGCTTTCAGTACATAAGGAATCTATCAGTGCTGGATGGGACTGAAGGTCAGATGAAGCCATGAAAATGACTGAGTGGGAGTTGGAGAGATTAACAATCACCTGAATAAAAGCTGACACCACAAAAGATTAGGCAGAAAGATATATTATCTTACCACAGCATGGATACAGATTCTCTGAAATAGCAGATCTTTTCCATCTCAAACATACTCTGTAGGGCCTGGTGTCTCCCTATTACTCAGGACTGATACAACATCTCTGATAATTTCATATTACTATTACAGCTGTGCACCTAAAGCACCCTGCTGTAACATATAATAAAGCAAAGCCTTAGCTTTAACCTTCAACAAATACTAATGCGTTCTTTCATTCATTGTGAGTCTGTGGCTGTAGCAGGCTGTGATCTCTGATCTCTGACGGTAAGCAAGCTCCTCTGACTAGAAGGTCTGAAAAGGCAATGACAGCATAATAGAATTTTATTATTACATTTTGAACATTTCCACTGTGAGCAGAAGGCTCCTGACTCAGATATTTTTATCTTCTGCTTAAAGAACAATAAAAAAAAATAGGAAGGAATCAACAAGTCATGGTAGAATTAACTGAATACCTCTGCTGCATTTCCTGCTGCGTTATTTTCACATGAAATTAACTTACTGAAATACAGTGACAGTAGTTTGGTAGTTTTGAAAAAGAGGACAATGCTACCTAATCTGAGTGGATGGTCAGCCTGCACTGCTAGAAAGGGGTTTTTGCTCCCTGTATATCAGTACCAAAAATGAATGAATTAATCAAACAAGATAAATTGAACTTGATCTTTGAAGGAATATGGGGGAGAAAGTTCTGCATATGATATGATTTTAAGACAAAACAGCTTCCCAACAAAGGCAGAAGGAAACTGGACATCAGGAAATCTGAGCAAAGCCTGGAAGCATGTGCCCACACTGAAGCAGAATGACAGCACATGTAGAAATGGCTGGGCTTTCAATCCCTTGATTTAAGACCCTCATGTTTTATCTGTCTAACCTGACAGTGCCTTCTTATCAGGAAAGCTAAAATAAACTCTCGTTTACTTCATCACAGACCTTGTTCTACAAATGCATTTGCTAGTGTTTGTAAAGCACTTTGAGATCCTTGCTTGGCTGGCACAATATAAGCACAAAGTGTTATTAAATCATTCAGCAGAAAATGTCCTTTCCCTCATTATATTTTATAGCAGTAACTTTTTATTATCATCTGATGGCAGTAAAACATGACACAGCTCATCTAGTATGCAGGGGGAAGGTCTTGACTGAAGTTGATTAGAGTTTTTTTCTGAGTGAGGAGTGTATAAAAATTGAGTTAAGGACTTCAGAATTTGATTTCCTAATAAGGTGTTGGGAACACATATACGAAAAACAAAAATTGCATTATTCTAATCTCATATAGAGGTTACTAATGCTTTAGGCTTGATTGCCTCTTTTTAATGGGGATGTGAGCTCTCCTTAATTTCAAGTATTTCTGCCATTTATTCACATATTTATTGCTGTTGCTAATCGTGATTCTCTGAGCACTGTTTCTATATGCCTCTCTCATGCTGCCTTTTTTATGGCACAATTATTTTACTATACAGTGAAAGTCTTTGCAAGAATAATGAGGATGATGGGTATCATTATTGGCCCATTTAAATATATGAACTTGTAATGAAAATTATTCAGAGAAGAGGACTTGTTTCACGACAATAAGGACATCTCCTTATACTTTTCACCATTTGTGTTGTTAAACCCTCAAGAACTGACCTGTCATTTTATCCTGTGAAACAATAGCTCTGGAGGAGTTAAAGAACAGAACAAATATTTGAAGACCAGTGGGAAGAGAGGCCCACAATACAAGTGTCACATGCTGGGTAGGAAATCAGTGACCTGGGCATCTCTTCCAGTCCTCTGCACACAGCTTAGGATGTCACCAGCCAGGGAGTGTAAGATAAAGCAGGTTCCATCCCACTCCATATTTCCTCTTTCATTTGTTCTTCCTTTTTAACCAACCTTAGCATAAGTAAATTTTGTTTTACTCTGTTGTAATATCATATAATTTAAACCACTTCTCAGATATTTACCTCCACAACTCTGAACCTTTTTTACCTCCATTACTCTGAGCAAGTGCCAAAGGCTTCCCTGACTTCTACCATGTTCCTGAGTGTGTTTTCCAAACACAGGAGTTTCCTGCAAGTCCTGCTTCATGAGTTTTTAGCATCCATTACTGTTTTCTGTAGTACTGGAATTATATGACTTAAATATGTAATATAACAACTCAAATTAAAAATAAATTCTTTATGCAATGAATTGCCTTTTGGCCTCACTTCTCACCAGCAATTATTAATTTTATGAACCCCTTATAGAGATATTTTATTTGCAGCTAAAAAAAAGAAAAAGATAAATAAATAATTATCAGCTAGCATTATTACAGCAAAGAGTTTGTACTGAAAATTCAAACCATACAGAAATCCCCTATGTAGGAGAAAGAAGAGAGCAACATAGGCCACCAGGAGTAGGGAGATACTGGTCCATACAGAGGTGGGGGGAATTGCTGCAGAAGGGAACACAGTGAAAGCTAATGAACAGCTATCTATGTTGTAGAGAAGGCTGATGGGAGCTTCTGAGTGCTACCAGGACATGAGATGTTCTTGGTATTGGTCTTTTCCAGAGGTCACAGCTGCACCAGTGTAAACAGTCTGTGTGCTGCAGGCATTGGGTAACTAGCCCCATCAAAGTCCAGACACGCTGTTCTTTTAGCTGAGTGTCCTCTGTGTCAGCCCAGCAATCGGGTGCTGTGGTACATGAGGATAAAGCACCCACGTTGGCTGAATAGCAGCATTAATCGTGGGGTTCCAAATTTGCACTATGAGACAAGCTTGCCTTCTGTTTCAAAATTATATTTGTGACAACAAATCTGTTAAACTCCTCCGCTGACATGTTTTACTTTCCCAGGACGGGAACACTGTGAAGGTTGCTTATTGGCTCAGCTTCAGTTTCCATGACAGATTTCAGGCAGTGACCTAACCTACCTCTTGCTTTACAGGAAACAATATGGAGATTCAAACTAACTTCGTCTCTAGCAGCTTATTGATAAAGTGACCAGTGATATATAAGAAAATAATGTATTTTCTGTTTATGAAAGACTGTTCATGTCCAAGCCGAGGTTGAAGAATTGAGTATCTTTAAGGGAAGGAAGTTTCCTTCAGGAACTAGAAAACTGCCTTCAAGGAAGAAGATGGACGTGCTATGGAAGCTACAGAGTTTTACTGCTTGTATTTCATCCAAGGGCACCTTAGAGCCAGAAAAAGAAGTTGTTGGTAATAGGTAACAAACCTTTTCATCATACAGCTATTTTGAACACTCTTCAGATCAGGATGGAGAAAAAATGGGACTTTTATCAAATGGTGGCTTGCTGGTGAACTGTATTAGACTTTACTTACTGAGTTAATATTCCCAAGCCACTTCTTCCCAAAACAAACACACTTGGTGCTCACGGGCAGTCTTCTCAACTCACCAAGGAGATAGACAACTGAACTAGGTGAAGAGAAAAAAATCTTCCACAATTTAATGTTTAGGTCAAAGGAGGGTATTCAACAATACTGCTGTGCCTATTCACTAGTTAAAGGGTGAATCACATTTGTCAGGTCAGTCAATAATGCTCTTGTGACCAGCAGTAGATTTAACAATTTCTTTCCCCCTCACCCTGAAGACCTCCTGCCTGCTGTTGTGAAACTCTCTGGACCACAAGAGCATTTACTTCCAAGTGTGTCAAAATAAGATAGTTTTTCTGTGGCTTCTAAAGTATCTCACTTAATGTGGAGCCTCAAAAATACAGCTCAGAAGAAATTTCAGGGAGAAAATAATTTCTGCTTTTACACTGAGAAAGATTTATAGCAACACTCAACAGGGTAATAAAAGGGAAAAAAAAACCCACAAAATTCTTTGTGGAGCTTCAAAATTACTTTATTTATCCCTGATTTTTATGTAGGCAGCACTCAGAATCCCCTATTTTGACTAGGTTATTTTGTGATAAAACCTATATGGAAAACCTATAGGAAAAATCCCATACCTGCAATGCATATATATTAAAAGAAAAGGAGCAAAATGGCAGTGATAATAATCTGCCCATGGCATCAACCAATTTTTATACCCTTTCAAATACTAAAATAGGATAATAAAAATTAAAAATGACCCTTCAAATACTAAAATAGGATAATAAAAATAATTCTTCCCTACTCTTCTGTAGCCTATGATCTAAAAGATGAAAATGGTCTCAAGCACATGAACACTGAAATCAAACTGTTTAGCAAGCTCCACTCAGTCAGGCTCCATGGTAGGGAACAGCAGCATCATCTTGAACTGGTATCTTTGCAGCCTACAAATGCTATGGTGCAATTAGTTATCTTTTTGTTCTGAGATAAAAGGCTCTATTTTCTTCTCAGTTAACATTGAAATGGAAACTTTTTTTCTCTTTTTGGGATAAGGAAATTATGTGTAGAACCAGATGTGCACAGAGCAATCACATGGGCAACTCTGCCTCACAATGTGATCCAGAAGGAAATTAAATGAGCTAAAGCCTATCTGAGTTACCCAGCTAATTATCCTTCCTTTACTAAAGGGGGATGATGGGTTCCATCCATAATTAAGCCAGGTTATGGGAATTGGGATGACATTACCTACAGCATATCTTTCTGTATAGTTTAATCAGTCTGGAAAATGGGTAGAAAGTAATTTCTCTACAAACCTGTCTATAAAGTGGGACTTGAGAAGAACATGTAGTTTCACGGGGGATCACAGTGCAGCAAAATTTGTGGTGCCTTTCACAAGTCACCTTTCTAATAGAATATATCTCTGTATAACCACCAGTTGTTATGATGACATGTCATTTCTCTGATCCAAGAATGTGAATGTCATGGCTAAAAGTGCAATGCCAGTACTCCAGCAACCATGCATAGGCCAGCTTTCCTATGTTTTCAGTATTATAGAGAAAAGATCAGGTGTTGATAGCTCTACCCTACAACAAGATGCACCAAGTCTGCCAGGACAAGTCATTCACAACATTCACACACTGCTGGATAATAACGAAGAAAACTGATGACAAACAGGAAATGACCCACAAATCCAGTGACCAAACCTCACCAGATACACACCTCATCATGTGTAGCTATTGACAGTATTACACTGTAGCACAACTAGGGTCCACTTTGGCATAAGGATAGGGGATAGAGACCTGGTGGTAGCTGTTGTGCAATGGGAGAGGAGACAGAGCAGTTCAATCCTGGAGTGCCATTTTGGTTTTTTATTTCCTTTCCTGCCTTGCCACAGGTTTTCTAGGGAACTTGAGTTATGCCACTATTCCTCTAATTATGTCTTTACCCCCACATATGTACACCACTGTTCAATGAAGGAAGGTACTGGTCTATCTCACAGGGATTTCGAAAGAATTAAAATACTAGATGTTATAAATATAGAGTTGATGGCGGGGGGGGGGGCAAACACACACTGTAAATAAATGCACAAAATGTGGGAAAAGATTACAAAACACCTGTTTCTTTTTTCTCTTTGATACAATTTCTCATCTAAACAAGAGTTAAAATAAAATCTAAAACACAACTTCAATCAGTACAAAATTTTAAATTCTGCCTTTGCATGCTACAGAAACAATATATATGTAATACTTAGACTTCGGGTCTAGAATTTAGGAGATGTATGGCCAGATGCTTGACAGACATCATTTATTTAGCACAGATGATTTCAACACTCTGAAACAGATGTTTTTTCACAAGTCAAAGATTTGGTGTCTGTTTTTTTATTTCCCTTTATTCCCTGCCTTTTTCCACAACCCAAAGGAGATTATGCTTCCCTCATCCATAAATTTGGCATAACAATATTTGTCCTTTCTAAAATTACTTTACCTCCAGGATACAAGGTGCTCTTGTTTACATCCTTTGACATTTAAATCATTATTACTTTCCATGTGTCAAATTTATCCCCCCCCCAAAACATAATATGTTTTGAGGAACATAAAAAAAGCCCTGTGACTGGTGTCCTGTCTAATTTGAGTGCCAAAGCAAGGACTGTACTAACAGACATCTGATGCCATCTATAGCTGGCAGAGCGGCAGCTTTTTTCTGTTCACTGTAAGCATGGTCCCCACTGGGATCAATTTACTTTTTCATTCACACCACACAAAAGAATGTGTCGATAGTGCTGGAGGTGACGTCAGTGCAGTCAGCTGCAGAGAGCCATGGAGAGTGCAAGTGCTGCAAACGAGAATAGCCATCGATAACACGCTCTTCGGTTGAAAACCTTTCTGTTGGAAGCCAATGGTCACATTTATTAAAGCTTTGTTTTAAAATATAGCCAACAACAAAGAAAAACAGACAAACAAATGACAGCAGGAAATTCATAATGGTGATTTTATCCTGAAATAATTTAATGAATGTTGAGCATCAGAAAATCTCCTATTTCTAAGGAACAATTCTTTTGTGTAAGTATCCTAGTGATATAATACACACCAATTTTGGTGCATAATTCATTATCTAGGGAACAAACTGCTGCTGCTAGGGGACATACTGAGCTCTGTGCTCTCTGTCTCACCCACAGAGCAATGCAATCTGGTTGTAAAGTGAGAGCAAAATTTAGTTTGTTGCTTTAAAAAAATAAAAAAATACATTTTTTTTCTGAGCATTCAGCATCATTTGTTAAGTGGTACTTATAAGATCTTTCATTGTGCAACATTTCTGAAGTTTGTTTAATATAGGAAATGAAACACCATTGTGGCTATAACAGTGATATTGTCACAATCCACAACAGTTTATCAAACATTCAGATGGTAGTTTGGAGCAGGTACTAATACTTTGCCTCATACAATACCCACATCTTATTTTAGTAATCAATATTTTATCTAAATTTAGAGATTGTTAAGACTGTTTTGCCAAAGCAAATCTTAAGGAGTAGATAAGTAATCCCCTTCCACTTCACTCACAACACTCATGTGCTTTTAGGGAGGTAAGCAGTTAAGCAGGCTGATGAGCTGTAAACTAAGCATAGGGAGGTGCTTGCAATGGGGAATCTCTCAATTGACTTCAATGTGCTGTAAATCAAAGCCTAAAAAGTACAAATTCAGAGCTGCAAGCTGCACCTTGCCTGTAATGAGAGTGTTATAGCAGCATACACAGGCATATCAGACTAGCTACAGTTTAGCTAGCTCAGTATTAAGAGCAGTGAAGTTATGGTGTCCGCATAGACAAGCTTTCTCACGAGATACCCCACATCTCAAATGTCCTCGTTCTGCCCATGCTGAAGCCAGCGACACTGCAGCTTCCCTGGTAACGACACATGCTGGCTATGCTGAAGTGAGTGCCTACATCATGCTTCCTGAACACAGTGCAGAAATAACCTTAGGGACTGATGTCTTTTATGTAGCTATGAAACAGAACAAGCTTTCTCTACTATCTTCCCTCTCATGTATCCTGAGAGGACCAGCTCTCAGAGCATAGCTGAGTCTCTGCGTTTATTCGAGTCTTTGTCTCAGTGCTGACATTTTCTATGATCAAGCTAATTTGAACCAACTGGGAGGGACAGCAATGAAGAAAAAGAAGCCAAACCACGTTGGTTGGAAGAAGACTAAGGAAATAAGAATTTTTTTTTTTTTTTTAATAGGGAACTACTGGAATGACTGCAAGCCCATTAAACTGCATAAAAGGCACATTATTGACATCATTAAGGTTTGGTTCAGGAACAAAACGAGTAAAGTCTGATCCAGAAATCTCTAAAATGAATGGAAAAACCCTCATTGCTTTCAGCTGAGGCTAAATCAATCTGCAGACTAAACCACTTGGGCTAATTTAGAGTTTGGGCAAAAATAATGAAAGCTAGCCAAGGGAGGCTGGTAGATTATTGTCTTGCTTGATGTTCATTTACTTCTTAGTCAAGAGACTTCCCTGCAGTATTTTTAAGGACCTTAAGAGATTCCAGGTTTCTCAGGGAAGTCAGAGTTTAACCAGATCCTTGGGTTCTTTCAGAAAAAGCCTGAAGCTGAGTGAGAGAGAGAGGGAGGAAGGAAGGAAGGAATTAAGATGCCCAACATGAAGCAGCTCCTTACACAGGGATTCTGGCTTGTGTACAGTGGCCATTAAATTCAAATATAACCTTTCTTTTTTGCATACTTATAGGCAATTCTGTCTGAAATATAACTGTAGAGAATTTTATTTTGCTTTGGTCAGTAAAGCATAGAAAGTCAGTGCCTGGTGTTGTAATGAAATGTTTCTTCTCCATCTCTGGGTGTGGAATTAAGGTGGTAGATTGCAACCCTGGGCTTGTGATTTCACTCTGTCAGACTGGCTACACTGCAAGGATAGACCCATTTTTAGGGCAGATTGCTATTTTCTGCTTGAGAAAGAAGCTTTGTATTTATTGTCTAACAGATTCAAGGTATTGTGTATTATCACCACCCAAATTTTAACAATTCAGTTATGTTTTATACTATGTAATTCCACTGACTTATTCATACATATGAAAATAATATTATTTTTATATAAAATTGCATATATTTTATATATTTTATGGATATACATACACATATGTGTATATATAAAAAATGTGTGTAAACACAGCAGGGAGGGAAGTATATATTTATTTAATTTAGGGATGATTCCTGCTAAAAAGCCATTGTGGAGGCATTAATTGCAGCACCGCATGTTGTCTGAACATATATCTGGATTTGCTTTTGTGAATAAACATCTGACAGAAACATCTCTGTCCATGGCAAGGGGGTTGGAACTAGATGATCTTTAATGTCCCTTCCAACCCAAACCATTCTATGACTCTGTGTATGCTATGAACATATGCAATGTGCATATATATTATAGAAGGTGTACAGCTTATATTAGTGAGAGACCATATGAAAGAAAAACCTGTCACTTAGCTTTTTGAGAGGCCGCAACATATTTTGCTTAGCGTGCATATTTGAAGTACCAGTGCATAGCACAGTAATAACCGTTGGAGTAAGTCAGGTGGCCAGAGCCCAGTGACACCTGGACAATATAAAAGAGCAGTGTCCTGGCAGGATGAAAAGGTTTTTGGCTGTGGCAGCCTCCAGACCACACTGCTGCAGCAGGCAAGTGCTGCTTGGATGCGAGGCCGTGTAAAGAAGCTGGCTGGCAGCTCTGGAGCGCTGGTGGCTGTAACACTGGTTTCCTGGAAAACAAGTACAGGAGGACGAGAGAGAACAGAGGTGGCAGTAAAATCAATGGGCTGTGTTAGTAGGGTAAGTGATAATGGAAACAGAGCATCCGAATTCAACCACACGGAATCAAAAATCCAGCCTTTCTGTAAGGTAAAAGTAGTGTGCTGGAGAGGCTCTCCTCTGAGCTACCCCCCCCCCCCCCCCCGGGCAATGCTGAATCCATTCATATTAGCTAGCAATTTTGCAGCTCTGCCAGCAGTTCATTTTACTTTAGCAACACCTGGATCTCCATATGAGAGAATCCCTGAACAGTAGCAACCACCTCGCTATTTCTGCATTGCTCACCCTTCTTACTGCTCTTGGGAGAGACCTAGTTTTCACAGTTATGTCCTTTGAAAGAAATAAAATAAAGCTAATTGGGGTTTTTTTTGTTGTTGTTTTCTTGAGAAAAGCCATAGCTGCAGCCTTAGCACAGACTCGCCCCTCTATACTGGATGCCTTGCTGCTACAGTAGGTCCAGTGATATGCTTGGAGAACTTCTTGTCTCTTCTAGGCTTTAAAAGTATGAGAATACTAAGTAATGCTATGCCATAAAAATGATGTCTATAAAGTTACAAGAAAGGGCTATACCACCCCTGTCCTATTACAAAAAAAGCAGGGAATAGGCATCTCCTACTGCTTTTGCTGACACAGGAGTGGTCCAAATTACTTTTGGGCCAGAGACTGAACCTGTAGAGAGTAGGTGAAAATTACTGTAATTTAGACATGTAAGTATCTGGTTTCCAGGAGCACTCAGGTGCTTAAACACTTAAATAGCTGCAGTTTTGTCTGCAGCTAATTACATGCTTGGAGAAAGACCCTGGTAAGGAAAGGCTGAAGGCTGGATCATAATTTGTACTTGCTCCCAGAAAGGATTTCTTGAATGCAAACAAAAGAGGACTTCAAAGGCACAGTACATGAAGCAGATTATTTGTAACTATATAGGACCCCGCTTATCAATATCCCGAGGCATTTTGTACTCATTATTTTATGCTAAGACTCAAGATCTCACAGTGTTATCAAAATTAAAAACTATACCATGGACAGTTAAACAGGACAAGTTACTATGAGCTAGTTTTCTATGCAATGACAGCAAGAAGATGGAAAAGAATGACACAGATGAGTCTGTAGAGTTACACAAGTCACCTAGATCTTTACCTAGTGACTCTCAGTTCAGAAGGAAAAATTTCTTAATCCCTATTCACAACACATTGCTTACTATTTGCAAATACTGATTCTTCTTATGAGAAAGGAAACAAAGTCACATACCAGCTGCTAAGTTGTAGTAGCGACATGTCTTCCCATTTACAATATATATAATCCAACAGGCATTTTTATAGCAAGTGGCAGTAAACATGGACAAAGCTGCACATCGGTTGTCAAACATTAGCTCTAAGAGATGTGACAAAGCTTGTACTGGTACAGCAGGAACGATGGAGCCATGCCCTTCCCATGGGCTTGTCCATGATGGTCAACAGAGTATCCCTACATCATTGGTTTTTGTGTTAGAATGTTGCTTTTTGCACCAAACTTTTTCCCAGAAGCTCCAGATTTTTGACCAAGGGCACACTAAGCCATTGAGAGAATACATGAACGAGGAAATGAAGATTTTTTTGGTAGGTTTGGTTGGGTTTGGTTTTGTTTTCCCTCAAAAATGTTGGTTGGAAAATGGTTAGAAATTTTGTCAGTGTGAAAGCAGATGAGACTATTGCTTCTAGAAAAACATATTCTCTCTCTCTTTTGGGCATCAATCCAGGACCCACTGAAATCAATGGGAATGATTTCATTGACTCAATTTCTGCTACACCAGGCCCTGTATACTACACAAAAACAGGCACAGATTTAAAAATAGAGGAAGTGCAGACTGAAATTTTTCATCTTCAATATAACCATACTTTGTAGCAACCAGCAGTCCCTTCTTGCATTCCAAAACCCGCTTCTGCCTGTATCAAAGAAAATTACTTTAATATTTTGCTTAAAAAGAGGGACAAAATGATCATTATCCATATTACCATTTCAGATATAATTGAACTTACTTGTTATCATGTGAAATCACGCCCGTGGCCCCCATGCTATTTCTTGAGATTGCCTGAGGATGTTAGCGTCATGAGGTGGGTTACATTGACTTCATATTTTGAACCTTGTGTTCAATCACAAAATTAAGATGTTTACCATTTTTCAAATGGCAGTTGAGATTCTGGAGTATGGTTGCATAGAAGCAAAAATTATAATTGAACAAAGCAGAAACAGCAGATCACTTTGCAATTATTACTTGCAGGATGAGCATCTACCAGGCTGCTGCTGGGGAAGGACATCAGGAGAGGTAAGTAGATTTTACCCCTTCTCCACTTTTTATTAGTAACAGCAGGTGCAGCACATTTTTCAGAGATTTCTGGATGTCTGAAACATTCAGGCAAATGACCACGGTATATTTGGACAAAGCTCTGTGATGTTTGTTCCACAGTGAACCTAAATGTTGTGCCAGAGCTTGGAATGATGCAGCTGGAACCATACCCCATCTGCAGACCTCTCTATTACATCCAGTACAGCATCCTTATGTCATGCATGGAGATTACACTGGATTCATTGCGTATTTGCTCCATGCTTTTTGCCTGAAATTGCCATTTGATTTAGGGATCCAAAAGCAAAGGGTGGACAAAAATTATGTAGAAGTGGGTTCAAAGCAAGGCAACACACTTACAGGTGGTGGTCGAGCAACTAGAAGCAGCTGCACATTGACTATACCCCATAAAAGAGGCATTTGAAGTTGGCATTGGCAGCATAGGATGCCTTTGGCAGGAAATGCTCTTTGAACTATTAGCAGTGACACAGTAGTTGGGACATTGCCTATGGCTTCACTCCCTAGGAATGAGCAAAAGAAACCTCACCATTTCTCATGTAGGAAAGAAGTTAAATCCAAACAGACCAACTATAAATGGGATTATGCACAGAGTCTTTGAAATTTTTCATCATCAAGACCTTAACACAAGCTGAGAGTAGGCAGTGGACTCAGACTGAAGTGATTACACCGGGGAATGTAATGGAAACTGATAGAGATGTTGAGCACTGCACCTACGGCACAATGAACATCACCAGGCTAAGGAGAATATATTCCAGCAACTTATTATTAAAAATGATAATAATTATGATTCAGGTACATATATTATAGTTTTGAACTGAAATTACAATTTCATGAAACTACATCATATTTTATACAAGTAAATATCATTAATTAATAAAGACAGTACATTAACTTCCTGGGTAATTACTTAATCTCAATCTCATCTCTAGAATGTGTATTTTTAGTATCTGGATGCACTAACTATATTGTAATTATATACGGTAATGACTTTAAAATTATATACTTAGTAACAACATGTGCCTATAACAAATTCCATAATTAAAATGTTTTAAGTATAGGATTGAATTTCTCATATAAGAACTCCAGACTTCAGTACCTGATGCAGGCATTTTGAAAAAGCCAAGAGAAGTAAATATGGAATTCCTGATTTTCTAAACGGGGTTCTCCCATTTAGATTACTGCATGATTTAGATTATTATATAATTATATAACTCAGATTACATTTATTCGCTTAATGACTGGCCTCATCTTTAAAAAATATCAAAAAATTAGTTATTCTTTCTCACTTCATCTAGCAATGCAGCCTAAAAAATATAAAGGATTTTTATTGTACAAAAATAATAAATTACATTATAGATTAAGTGTCAGTGCACTGTAAATGTTAAGCAAAGTATAAAATTGAGATCCTGAGGTCTACATTCTTGAGATCCTCCATATTATAAATTTACAAAACTGTATTTGAGTGTTTGTATCCTTACTTCTCCATGCTTGCTTGCAGTACCAAGCCTGGAATTTGCTGTTCTGTTCTATAAATGCTATGAGTGTATTTTGTCTTATTTTACAAGAACAAAATTATCAGTAAGAAAAAGATCAATGTCCCATAGAGACTATAGTAAAGTGATAACCCAAAAATCTTTATACTCAGAAATTCTTCTCTTCTACTTTCATTAAATCTGTAATCACTGCCTCAAACTGGTACATGCAAGGATACAACTGATAGGCACTGTCTTGTGATGTGCTAGGAAGCAAAGGAAGGATAATATTTAAAGCCTTTCAGAATCTGAAAGCAGAAGGGTAGTTGATGTTTTCCAGACAAGACCCTCATTAAAGCCAACTTAGTTCATCTTTTCCATCTCTAAAAACTTGCAGTAGACACCGGGAGAAAAACCAGCTTGTCTTTAGATGTGGCCATTAACAACTACCTGGACTGAATTTTGGTTTCAGGCTATCTGTAGGCAAAATTTTACAAAGTTATTCTCCTTAAAGGTCTAAGTTCAGAAACATTAACACGCAGCTTATGACACAAATGCTCATCTCACTTGCATACACCCTGCCAGATGTGTACACTTACATGCCTGACATGCATTTGCAGAGGTGGCTATATTATCCTGTATATTGAAACACTGCAGAGAGGCCAGGTCAGTGGGAAACACAGTGGGAACCCCTACACAAAAGGATTCACAGGATAATCCCTTCTTCAAAGATTTCAAAGAACAAACTGAATCTGTCAACTCCATATGCAAAACATTTTTTAGTACACTTTTCGATGGCAATTTGCAAAATGTATACAACTCTGTGGCTCTGCTTCTTTGAAAATCTAGTATGAGCTTTGCAATGAGACAGATTATTTCATCTGATCTGTTTTAGGACACTCCATTGACCACCCTCATTTTTCTTCCTTGCCTATGAGTGACTCATTCAAACATAGCTATCTAACTTTTAGATGTCTCACAAAGGACAGATAAATTCCACAGTTCATCTATTTAATGCAAAACCAGATGTATTCAAATGGTACTTTTCCTGGCTGACCAAATTAGCCCATTATCAAACAACATGAAGTCTACACAGTTTATCAGCTGCAAGTATTTTAACAGAGAAAAATATCTGAGCTTTGACAAGTTGATATTGTGACTGAAGAAACAGGTGTCTTATTTTTACATGCCAAGTACCAAAACATATAAGAATGTGGAGCTTTAACTGACATAGTTGCATAAAGCAATTATTTGAGTCTTCTAGAGTTGCAGGATCTGTAAAGGTGCTGTAACGTACTCCAGAAGTCTTACCAGTGTGTGCCTGGTCCACAGAGTATGTTATTATATTTTTTTATTATTATTATTAAAAAATATAAATAAGCCAGTTTTGGTGGATGAAAAACTGTCACCTAACTGCAGGATGCTTTGGGCACAATCTGGAGAGGTTTTGTGCTGCAAACAATTACATACATCATTATCTTTACGCGTCAGAATAGCCACACTGAACAGTTCTACTCAGGCAAATTAATCTTCATGTGTAAGTAATTGCAGAATTGGGACCTTTTACATTCTGCTTCTTGATCTAGGAATTGCCTATTCAATTCACATAGAACTGAGTCAGCAGTCAATGCAATGAGTGTTTAAATTCTGCTGTCACTGAAAGCTTGGCAGCCCAAGCGATGCTGATAACAGAGTTTCAGTCCAAGCACTCTGGCCAAACCTACTGAAGTTTTTCAGCCTGTGTTATCTATCTTTTCCAGCTCCCTACTTAGTGCCATTGCATCTGACTGGCTAACAATCCTTCTTGCATTTACCCTCACAGCTTGCCTCAGTGGTTGGTCAAATGCTTGTGTTCTTCTTTACAGAGGAAGACAAAGGCAGATGGACTAAACAATGTAGGCATCTGACTCTGCTTCTCCAAATTATCACAGAGAAAAATATTCAAAATAGGTTCTGAAGATATCTCAGCAGTTACCTAAGCTGCTGTCTCAGGCCAGCATCAGCCGTACCTCAGCCATTCTTATCTGATAGTTCTTTAACCTATATCTCAAAAACCTCCTTTAATTTAAATTCCACAGGCTGCTGTGACAATTCCAGTGCATCACTATCTCCTATGTAGAAAGCTTTCCTAACACCTGACCTAAGCCTTTCTGCAATTTCAAACTCTGCTGTATCCCCCATAGAAATGGAGAGCAATGTATTGTCTTATTTTTTTGTAGCAGTCTTTAAAGTCTTTTAAAACTCCCTTCCAGCTTCTATTTTCTGAGGAAACATTTCCACATCTCTTTGGACATCACACTTTCTAATGCTTTACACATTCCTGCCAATCCTTTCTCAAGTGTGGCAGAACTCAGACATGGATGACCCAGGTCCCAAGCTAGTTAACTAGGTTTTTCCTTTCAGTTCAAACACACAATTATTCCATGTATTTTAATGAGCTCCTTACATATCTAAGTCAGGCAGGTATTTGCAAGCTCCACTACATCAGACCAAAGTGCTCAGGTTGTTGAAGAATTAAGTCCTGAGTGAGAAATTGAAATTGGAACTTGTCACCATAACAGCAATAAAATTGAGATGAACTATATATTCAGGTACAAAGATATGTTACCAACTAGTAGGATATTAATAGTAGTTTGTTATGTCAACATCTTGAAAATCAGTCACTGAATCTTCTCTGAAAGAACAAGGTATTCAAGAGAGTAAGATTCTGAACCTATATTGTCATGGAGTTACCATAAAAACTGTATGCAGTGATTTGGCAGAGAGATTCCCTGGAAAACATGAACTCAACAGTGATGGAGAGGCTTGAATGCTACATGAGAAATGTATTGCCTCTTACCTCAAACAGAACTGCACTCAGCTATATAGCAGATATATCAACTAGAAATTGCTAGAGAAGACTGGCTCTGCTGCTAAGAAGGAATTATATTACAATACTGCAAATAGCATCTATTTGGAATCATAGAATCATTAAGGTTGGAAAAGACCTCAAGGATCATATAAAATTTAACAGTTAAAAAAAATCCTTATGTGACTGGTATTTTCAGAGGGCAAAGATGTTACGAGCAGTGCCTCCCAAAACCCAGCTCAAATGCATTACATTATTCAGGACCTGTCCTTGATAATGTCTCTTCCCAGCACAAGAAAATTGTTGCAAGTATGTATTGTAACTTTCATCACAGAGTAAGCACAGCTTTGGAACTGCAACTGCTCCCGAGGCTGTCTTAGCGGTCTCAGGTACTTCTCTGAAAGGACCAGGTGTATTATTTATACATGGGATTGACTGCCTTGCTTTGAGTGGTCAGAGTAGCCATTCATACAAACTGAGATCAGACAAAAGTTACAAAGAATTCTGAAGAATAATAGAAAAGAAAGGTCAGTTTTAACAAATCTATTGAAGGGGAAAACAGGTCAGCCCAACTCTTGCTGGAATTGCTTCCAAGGATGAGGACATAGAAAAGGACAATATAGAAGAAATCTATTCTAACTGCAGAAAGGTAGAGCCCAACCAAGTTGTTTTAAAATAGACAATGTTTTCCTAAGCAATTATAACTGAAGGTTTATGACTAGGTGGCAAAAGTTAGTTTCGAGCATTGTCCTTGGCCTTTGTCACTTCTTGAGTTTTCCACCTGTCTTGTTCTATCTTATCATCAAGAAGACTGGACTACAGATGGATGCAGATTTTAGGTTATTTTCCTGCCTTACTTTGATACATTCTCAGATGAAAGTTTCACACCCAAAATGATTTGTGGATAATCATAAAAATATAAAAAAGAGCTATATAAGCAAAAATACCAAGGGCAATAAGTTTGTGGAACTTCAGCAGTGTGCACTTTATTGTAAATGGCCCATCCAAAAGCAAGATATGCAGAGATGTTTAAAAAACATGGATTCAGATTCTCAGATGGTATAAATTATTACAGCTTCACTAGAATCCGTGCATCAGCTCTGACACATTGGTCATACCTAACCACAGATTTATTAATGTGGATAGCAGATGCTGCAGGGGAATAGTACATCTCTCACCTAACTAGGTTCCTAATGACATCTAACAAATACACAAATGCCAGAACAGTTTAGAAAAACTGCTCAGATCTGTTACCTACTGCTTATTCCCAGGATTTATCCCAAAAACAAGATTTCTTTTAGGTTCAGAAGACAACAGAATCAATTGAAATCCTGAGGCTGACAAGCAGATGTGATACTTGGCTTTCAGAATGAGACTTTAAAAAGAGTAAAGGGAGATTTGATAAATTCAAGAGAAATCACCACCTACATCTCCTGGACCCACTCTTTTCTGTCTCCACCCCATCTTCTGTCTCCTTGATTTTCCTTGCTATATCTGAGTTTCTGAAGGATGATAAAGAATGACCAGGTTTTTTCTATCAAAAATCCACTGTTCTCCCTTTTCTTAACTTCAGGGTTTTTTCCATTTTGAAATATGCCAAGCATGAAATAGGATGCAACCAATTTGAAATTCAGCATCTCCTGTCTCATTACTATAACCAACCAAACTACATTATACCTTCTGTGTTACTAGCTGGGTCTACATAGGCATTTCTTCATGTAATGGATCTTGAATTTTGTCCTAACATGGAGTTGAGTATGAAACACTATGATCCACACTTTACATTTCATCGTACATTAAATCTGCCTAGAAAGCAGTCAGTATTTCAGTGTTAAGAGCTCAGTTGCCTCCTCCTCTGCCACCACAATGGACTGCCAGCATGCCTTCCTGGTGGTCTTAACAGTAGAGGAGACTAAATATATACAGAATGTTTTAAAATTACAGGTATTTTAGGAAAAAAATAATGCTTAGAAATTACTTAGTAAAAATCTTTGTGGAAAATGTATTTTATCAATATGAAATCATTATTTGCAGGCACTCTAAGCTATAGTCCAGTGGTGGACTCAGGCTGAGGAAATATGGGGGAGAAGCAAATGTTATTCTCTAACATCTCAACTCTAACACTTGTGAAAAATGGAACAATAGTAGCTATTGGCTGAGCTACATCATTTCTTTCAGGGTTGTATTATAGGTGATTTAAACAGCCTTTCCCCTGATGTGGTGTCCCTGCTACAGACTTTGACTTCTCCAGACAAGGAGAACATCTGCTGCCCACAGTAATAAGCTCATAGGTAGGACCAGGGTATCAGAATCTCCAGTGGATTATACACAGCTGAAGTGCATGCTCCCACAAGTGTCCTCTAATCTGGGTTTGGTTGCTTTGGTCCTAGGTCCCCACTTTTACCCTGCTGGAGGTGATACTAGGAGTTTAAGTAATGTGTAAGACTGGTCAGATGGAAGAGAAGATTTTTTTTAAGGATTTTTGACTTTTGGATCTGATTTTCATTCATGGGCTTGACATACTTTTTCATCCCTACAACACTATGTGGAGAGCCGCGACTTCGGTCTTGAATGGTGGCCCAATGTTGCCATTTCAGTCTTAGGCAAGCGATGAGTGACATCGATCATTTTAAAGCATTGCTGGAGGCTTGAGAGCAGTTTAAGCAACTCATATATATGGAGCATTATGGAATTCCCTTAGAAAATCTTTGTATGCTGATGGAAAGCAGTTTGTAAGACCTAGACAGTCTGTAGGTAAGGTACCTCTTCAAAATGGGTGAAAGGAAGAGAATTTGGAGTGCAGTGCCACCCATTGTGGGGTGTAAGTCAAAAGAAAAGCATAAAATCAGTACTGTTACACTCGTGCCAGTAC
>NW_010116367.1:0-12840 GCF_000699245.1 Pterocles gutturalis
TATATATATATATGTATAAAATAAGGTTTGCATTATCAATTTTAAGCACAAGAGGAATCAAAGCACTAGGTGACGCTCAGACGAAACTATGTTTTTAAAGCTTAAACTTCTCACAAGCATATAACTTGCATTTAGGATTCTTTAAGAAAACTTTACAGTTAAAAATTGGCAGGTCCATAGCTATATTGTCAAGAAATGGCATCTCAGCCATTTTCTTAAGAAAATAAACAGATGATTCTTCTTCCATGCTTGCCAAAATAAGATTAATTCAGTTGTCACCATTTTAGTTATGTAGCATATAGTTTTAATTAATTACTATTTAAAATCTGTTCTTAAGTTAAGAGATTCATCTATGGTGCAAAACTGAAAAATCCAACAAGCTGTGGAAGTATGGAAAAGATATTGGAGACAGATTTCCTACTCTGATTAAAAAATGGTAAATTAAAAAAAAAAAAATCCATACTGCCATTTGACAAATGTGCCCAAAAGGGTTAATTTTATAATCCCAGGAATTCCTGGACAAAAAGATATTGGGAAGAGAGACTTCATAAGACTTTTTGAGTTTGAAATATTGTAACCAGCAAATGGCATGGCATATATTCCTACCTCCTCTTTAGAGTTTATCAAGAAGACAGTATGACTGATAGCTATAACACTGAGAAGACAGATAATTACCACAAAGCAATGAATGGAAAGCAAATTTCTGCTGCAGCAGAGCAGTAGAACACTAATTTAACTCTAAAATATAAGGAGGCAATGACATGTCCATAGAAGTATGTCTCAACCCTCATTCTGAGTTGAGGCCAAGGGAAGACTTTCTTTGTTCCTCATCTCTCCCTACAGCAGCAGATGTCTGTGCTCCTCTCCTCCAGTCAAAGCATCTTGTATTACCTATCATTTGAAATAACATTTGTTGGACCAACTACTGTTAATCACTATTGAAACTGAACATCCAACGTTTTTGCGCAGACTGGGCAGGACTGTCAATATTCATGGTAATTCTCCAACTCAACATACTGCTGCTACAAACTTCATACTACCTAAAAGTCAGTTCTGTCACAAGTTTGCCCAAGGTACTTACGGATCTCTATACGGAGCATGGTGGAGTCAAGAGGTTTGAACCGGGATTAGCAACCACCAGAACAGCAGATGCTGGCACAAGAAAGATGGGCAGCAGAAAATGGCAGAAGGACACTGAAATTGTCTCCTGCAAGGCTAAAGTGTCCGTCTCAGGACTGTAGCTAAATGCCTTGATGAAAGTGGTGTTTGGAGTTTAGAAAAGACTTTGATCACATCAGTGTCTTGGTCAACACAGGACTGAAACACCAACCTTTCCTCTGAGAGGACAGAAGAGCTACAGCTTATGGAAGCTTGAACCCACCCTTTCTACAGGAGCCGTAGCTCCCACTCTGCAGGAGGATTTTGGGTGATCTCTCTCCTTATTATTGCATCAGGCTGCTATGCAGTCAGAAATACAATATACAAAAAGAGAAGGAAGAGAGGGACTATGGTTGCCTTTCAACATCAAGGGATGGTTTTGTGAGCCTTGGAGATTGTATACAGCTTCATATACAAGTCTGACTATACGGAGCAAATGGATCTCCTTGGATGAGTTTATTTTCTTCTCTGAACTTCATACTGTCTTAAAAATGTAAGAAGTGCCTGACTGGATTGGACCAACGGTCCATCTAGCAATGCATTCTGTCTCCAACAGCCGCAGCTGGAAAGGCTATTTTGGGAGAACATGAGTCTGGCCTCTTTCTGTGGTTCCCTCCCCTTGTACTGCTCCAGCATGTCTGCTGTATTAAGGATGATGGAGGACACATTCCTGCCTGGTAATTTAACATCCATTTATGGACAAGTGGTCTCACGAATTTGTCTAAATGCTTTTGAACTGCTGATCCCATCTGCTTCCACAACTTGAGAGCACAGGTGCTTAGGCATAAATTGCTTTATGTTAACATGGATACCTAACTTCCATTTAAATGGCACTTATAATGCTTATTTTGTTAAAAAAAAAAAAAAAAAAAAATCTGCCAAAGGGCTTGACCGAAAGCCCTTGCTGCAGAAAATAAAAAGGGAAATTGTTATAAAGTTTTCAACTCCCTGTGACCATACTGGTTGCCTTTCAAATGGAGCTTAATGTGTCATATATGATATCCACTTCTTTCACATTATGCAGTCAATGTTGCTGTGTATTTCTGCATTTTTCACAAAAATGTTCAATGAGGGTGAATGTTCAGTAGCCAGCTTCATTCCAGTAGTGAATTGTTAGAGGTCACGGCAGGGAGGAAGACAGAAGAGCAACCCACCTGGGCCTACAAGGAGCAATGGCAGACCAGGGAGGGAACATGATATTACAACTTCTTCCACAAAATCTCTACTTGGGAAGCTCTACAGAAGCAAAGGCACTGCTAGATAAATCATCTGTAAATGCAATGTGTAGCACTGAAACACTGTTTCTACAGAAGTAGAAAAGAATCAAGAGAATCAATACTACTGCATTGTAATTCAGTCAATTAATTACATATCTGTTGGGAAAATATTATTTAATCTTCATTTCAGAATAACTGATCAATTCAAGTAACAATAGTATCACAACCTGAAAGCCTATCCTGAATTGTGCCCCGGAAATTGGCCAGGATCCTCCTACTACTTTTTGTCTCTATATGTAAATTATCAATTCAGCCTTTGAATTTATTCTACATCATTTAGTATTAGTGCACTGTTTGGTCTCTTCCTCCTATGAAATTAGTCAGACTAGGTTTATGTCCATAAAATCTTACTGGGAAAAGAATGATTAAACTGTACAGCAGCTATACATTATAAAATAATGCTTAGTTTTAAAATAAAACCTACTTGCTAGCTTACACAATACTACCACTTCACTTGAACCACAGAACTTCAGTACATCACAGAAAATTTTGGTTAGAAATAACTATCTACCCAGCTTTCCCATTTTTAGATTTTTCCATGTGAAACAGCTTTCCAGTCTATACTGGTAAGAATCCCTTTCCTCACAAAGTTGTACTAACAATCTTCCAAAAATATTAGCAGGGGGTTCATAACAACTGTTGATTTGACTCAAAATTATTTAATAGCGATCTTAGCAACCTTCTGTTAAGATACATTGTACACAGCCTCCCCCACTTAGCAAAATCCCACAATATGGCAAGAAAGATTTGTATGTCTAAGAATAGCTACCTACACACATTTTTCAAGATGACTAAGCCATAAAGATTTAAATCTTCCCTACCGCAGTTTCGGCAAGATGTGTCTCTATACCACTATATCAATGTGTTCTGTTCAGAGTTTTCAATCTTTCTCCTTTTTTTAAATCACACCATTAACATCCCTGACATTTTAGGAATAATGTTTATTGATTTTTCTGTTAACACTGCTATAAATTAAGCGAGGTAATGGGCGGGATTATTGAAGTACGATAAAGAATATGTCTTCCAGATTCTTAACCACATATTGAAAAAGAGCAGATTCTGGATTAATATAGAAATAGTGCAGCTCTGTGCTGTTATTTGGGAAGTTTAGGTTTGGTTGACTACTTTTTATATGACAAAATGGACACAGAGCAGAGATAGCATTACAAATATCTGCTACGTATCAAACAACAGAAGAAAAAAACTTCATTCAGATGAAATTGAGGAAAAAAATGTTGAGCAAAAATCAGACACAGGAGAATACCTTACTATTACTATTACCACTTACTATTCTGAAACTTAAGATCAGTACTTTGTGGGACAGAGTTGCTAATTCATCCTTTTTGTAGTAGAAGCGCTATCAGTAAATGGAAACAGCTTTATTCATTGTGGATGAGGACTCAAAAAAGGGTTGAACAGTCTGCACCTCATGATGCATGAACAATGCAGAAGAAAAACAGCAGAATCACCTTCAGTCTTCACTCGACTAGCACTGGTATCAACAGTCCACACCTTTTTGTTTTAAGAGTTATACAAGCTGAGCCTTTAAGCTAAGAGTTGAAGTACTGTGAAGGATCTTTTAATGGACCACCACTTAGACATCAGCTTCCTAGGAGAGCAGTTCACCACTGACCTACATGGTATTCTGAGGTGGGAATGCTTCACTTTCCCCTGTTAAAGTTGTTCTACCTTGTATACATTTTAATAAATACCCATCAAGGCAAAGAAAGGATGAAAAGTGACTAGTGCTTTCACCCATTTTCCACTACCCTATTTTTAAACAACTTTCAGAAGGTGCCTGGGAAATCAATGGTTCTCCGGAGGCCCCAGCATAAGAAGGACATGGACTTGTTGGAGTGGGTCCAGAGGAGGCCATGAGGATGGTCAGAGGGCTGGAGCACCCCCCCATTTGAAGACAGGCTGAGAAAACTGGGGTTGCTTAGCCCGGAGAAGAGAAGGCTCTGAGACGACCTTTGAGCACCTTCCAGTGCTGAAAGGAGGCTACAGGAGAGATGGGGAGGCACTCTTGATCGGGGGTGTATGGATAGGACAAGCAGTAACAGTTTTAAGCTGAAAGAGGGGAGATGTAGATTAGATATTAAGAAGAAATGTTTTTCTGTGCGGGTGGTGAGGCACTGGCACAGGTTGCCCAGAGAAGCTGTGGATGCTCCATCCCTGGAGGTGTTCAAGGCCAGGCTGGATGAGGCTTTGAGCAACCTGGGCTAGTGGGAGGTGTCCCCTTGCCCATGGCATTGGAACACGATGGTCTTTAAGATCCCTTCCAACCCAAACCGTTCATTGATTCTGTGATTCTAATAAGTGACTGCACACATCACCAATCCAGTACCAGTTCATACTCTCTGAAGAAACCATGGATGTGGAGCCTACATTATTGTCTTGGTCCTTGATGCAGGTACTTCAAAACAGGTTTGGAGTACCTAGCCACACCAAGATGAAAATTCATGCACTGACAATGCCTATCCCACACCCATTCTAACAAAAAAGGGCTTCAGTCTTGTAGACTGTCACCTCAGCAAATTTTCATAGACAAACAGTTATCTTATAGCTGGAAAAAAATGTAAACATGGATCACTAAGACAGCTGAGCATCTCTGTTCAGTTTTTTATTGGTATTTTTAAATAGTTCAGTTTGAAATTTTGCCCATTAGACATACATTAAAATTTTCAAAGCAACAGCAAAAAATTACTGCTGTATGCAATAATGCATATGGCTTATATGGAAGTGTGTATATAATATTTAGTGAAGCTATTATGCTCATGATTACCAGGCCATAATTGGGAAAAGCAGGTTTCTAAAATTTAGAGGACAGAATCTGATATACTCAGGTACTTATAGCCTCTGTATATCCAACTTCTACAGCCAGGACCTAATACCATGCAGTCTGAAGACAGAAGTTCTAGCTATAACCATATTAGTTACCTTCTGCTGCTTCACATCTCCCATCCACACCAGCAGAGATTTCCAAAATGATAAAAGGTAAAATGTAGCCTTTACAGATTAACCACGCTTTCGTTATCCTTGCTTTTTAAATTCCCGGTTGTTAAATCATGCACTACCATGTGATAAAATATGTTGACCTTTATAATCAGGAAGATTTCTCCCCCTTTGTTTCATTTCTATTCTCTACACTCTGTTTTTTGTTGTTGAACCTTTTTCCTATACTTGTGTTGTTTTCTTTTTGAATTGCCTCACCATTTAGCATTTAACCATGGCACTTTTGGACTGCTGCCAAATTAACTGTGCCTCTGGCACATTATACCTGGATTTTCAAGTACTGGATCTGCTGTTCAACTGCCCTGTTTCAGCTGGGACGGAGTTACCTTTCTTCACAAGAGCGAGTGAGAGGCTGTGTTCTGGATTTATGCTGAGGAGAAGCTGATCACATACTGATGCTTATAGCTACTGCCAGGACAGTCAAGGACTTTCCAGCTTCTCTGCTGTGCCAGTGTCTGCAGGGGCAGGAGAAGCTGGGAGGGAGCACAGCCCCAGTGACTAGCCCAGGATTCGACCTTAGCTTTAGGACTGAGACCCAAATTGGGCAACGGTCTATTCATTCCATCTCATGTATGTCATGTCCAGTATAGAGGTGAGGCTCTGTCTGTGTCTTCCTCTGGGTCGCCCCTCTCTCAGGGTCATCTCAGTCTTTCACACAGTTGGGCTTTTTTCTCCATTCTGGGATTGCAGTTTTGGGACTCTCCCTGCTCCGGGATCATTAGCCAGGAATGGGCTGAGCCTTGGTCAGGTGGTGAGCAGTATCACTGTGCTTCACTCATTTGTATATTTGTATATATTACTATTATAATTATTTTCAAGTTTATTATAGTTTACTTATTAAATTGTTCTTATCTCAACCCTCAAGTGTCTTTTCCCTTTACCCCTTTAATTCTCTCTTCCATCCCTGGGAGGGTGGACAGGGGAGGGTGAGCAAGTGGTTGTGTGGTGTTCACTGCCAGCCAGGATCAAAACCATGACAACAAAGGACCATTATGTTTGCGCTGTTTTACACAATGCCACTATGTATTTACCTAAAACTGTACTGGACTTCTCTGCTGAGTATCAGAGTACATGTGAGAGAAACATGTGTCTCTCTTGCAGCCATCCATTACCATGATGACTTACTTCATCATTCTAGACTTTTCTTCCCTTTACTGTAACTTTCTTTCAGCTGGATACATTTGACAGAGTTTTTGGAGAATGCATCTTCGTTTATTTTTCCACTATTGATTGAAATGTCTCCAGGACCCTTAGCATTATTTTTACATTAATTGTATTTGCAACTTCTCTCAGTCTGATATATCTGCCTTTTTTCTTCCCCCACTCTTCCAAATGTCTAGATCTCTTATTTGGGCTTAAGGCTGGTATATAACTGGCTTAATAAGTACCTTTAAAAAGCAATGCAGTCAGGAAAAACACCAGGGCTGGCAGCCGGAGGAGCCCAGAAGGTTACCCAGCATGGTGGTATGGGTGATGCAGGGCTGGGATTCCATCCTAAGTCAAACTGAACAGGAAAATCCAACTGCGGGACAACTGATGAATGCTCTGTTTGTCTGCAGTTCAGGAAAGGCTACAAAGATTTGGAAGGGAGCGTCTTGTAAAGTGTATACTTCCAGAATTCATTCATTCAAAAAGGTGAAGAGACATTCTTTTGTGCAGAATGTGTAGAGAGATAATACAGGATGTCTTCAAAAGCACTCACCAAGTTACAAGAAACCTATTCGGGAGACGGGCATGCAATGTCATAAATTCCATTTCTGACTCTTTGTAAAAGGGAGCTAAAATCACAGTTGGCAACAGCTCCGAAATGCAACAGTAATCCATAAATACTCCTTAATTTTCCTGTCATTGCACAATTAAGCTACTTCCAGCTCACACAGATCTTACCAGGTGTGCTAAATTGATGTCATTATAAGCCATCAGGAAATACCCACAGAGACCTGTAGCAACATTTAGAAGTTTTGTTAAACAGCTGTGTGTTATAATTGATTTGTATTATTTAAAACAGCCAAAGCAAGTTATGGCTGGATGTAGAAAAGGGATGACTGAAGACTCCAGGGAGATTTAACTCAGAAGAAAGCCAATCATAAGAACTTCATTTGAGCATTTTAAGGTTATTACTAGAGGAAGTGCAATTAAATCATCACCATTTAACAATTATCATTATAAAATACTATGCAACCCTATCATATTAATTTATTTATGACAAGGAAACTAGTTGACTTCTGCTTTTTAGAATAAAAGTAATCTAGTAAGCAAAAACATTTGAAGACGCTTTTTCTGCAAATGAGTGTGACATTCCACACTAATCAAAAGTAACTAAAAAAGTTCAAATTTTACCCAAAATTTGGTTTTGGCAATGTCATTGCTAATGTAATTGCCAAAAAGCTAAATTCTTTGGAGTTTAGGCAACGTCTCAGTTCCTGATCTTAGATATATTTTACCACAGAGATTATGAGCCAAAATATAACTGTATCAAAAATGTGTATGGGCATGGTACCCACATTTCATAAAACACACAGAATTTAAGTCCTAAATGATTACTGTAAGATCCTGGATCTGTGAGGAAAAAAAAAAAAAAAAAAGTAGTATGGCTTTCTTTTCCTAATCTGACAACTATTGAATCAAATGCAAAATCCGCTCCAGTTAAAAGTTAATATTATGTCTGCATAGTGACAGACACAATTTTTCTTCCCAATGGTGGATTGCTTGTAGAATTGAAAATTTGTATCTGTTTTGGAGAAAAATCCTAAACCTTTTCTTTCTGCTGTTCATGCATACTGAGAGTTCAGGCCTGATTTGGTGAGTCTGCCCAGTGACTTGCATTATACGATCTGCATCCCTGCAGGCAAAGGCTAACCCACATAACAAAATGGGTCAGCAGAAAAGGAAGAGGAAACTCTGTATTTCAGTTCAGAGCCCCGACTCATTTGAGGGGGAAAAGCCTAACTCTTGTTTTGATCTGAGCCTTGCAGGCTATTGCTTACTGTATGTTTCTATTATCTTTTGTAATTCCTTTGAGAATAACTCTGGTTTTTACTGTTGTTTTATATTTGGACTGGCATATGCATCTCTCGGTTTACAAGGGGAAGTGTTTGTTGCACCAGTGGTTGCTGGCTCTGAAAATACGCTAGTGTTGACACTGCTAATTGTACTGGTGCTTTCCCCTGCTCTGATTCAGTCCCAGAGATGTACACTTCCACAGACCATGCATTCTTTTGTCTTCTTATCATTTGACTGAATGACCACAAGCAAATGCATCCTTACTGCCTGTGTCTTTCTTCTTTCATCTAAAATTAAAACTGTAGTCCTCTTAAAGCTGCCTTCCTGAAGGCTCTCTCTCGCAGCCCTGCAGGGCAGTACATTTCCAACCCAGGAATGCAGCTGGGGCCTTTGGACCAAGTTCAATCCTGAAGTAAAGCAGGCTAAACTCACTGAAATCAGTGGAATTCAATGGCCTTGAGCCAAAGGTACACGGTCTTCAGGTAGAAGGCATACATACAAATGGCATAGAAAAAAAAGTAATTCCAAATTACATATGGGATTGACAGAGGATCTTAAATTCTCTGGCTTCTGCTACCTGCCAGCAGTTCCAATATTGTCCTATCAGCCTGAGGTACAGTCTATACTACTCTCAGATAAACAGTTTAACTTCATTTGTAACCTCCTTATTTAATGGAAAGTCACGTTGTTCAATAGTATTTTGCTACTATAACTTTGCTAATTTCCTAAACACATTTTTCCTTACATCTTTGTTAGTGTTTGTCACTGGACTCACACTGGCTGAACTGCCTCTGGAGAGGTGCCTCAGAGAGAACAGGTTCAGCACTCCACACATTTTACCACCCATAAAACCCATTTCCGCAAGCTTTTGTATCTATGTATCTCACATACTTCTCTAGTTATTAGATGCAGGACAGTTTTTACTGTTCCTTAAGAGGCAAAAAAATCCCTGGGTGGGAGTGACCTGGTTTTCCTTTTGGTTTCCACCACTCTGATTTTACACATTCCAAACACATTGTTTATGCTTTATTCTCAGTAGTATTGCATTATGATTTATTACCCATACAGAGCTGTAGGCTCTTGCGGTGCTTTGCAGATGAGTAGAAAGAGACTCTGCTTTCTACAGAGGAGCTTGAACACGGCTTCAGGCCACAGTATAATGTGAGAGCACATGAGGCACACCACCTCTGGATTGCACATACCAGATTCTCCCGTACTTTTTTGCAGGTGGGAATATAAACTATCCGCAAGCCAGAACAGCTCAGCTGGGAAATACCAGAGATGTCAGCCCCAAAGGATACCTAGCATCTGACCGCAGGCTTACTGGTCTCTGTCTACTAGGAATGCAAGGAGGTGGCTGCAGTGAAGACAAAGTTAATTGAATCCTCTACCTCTCTACGCAGAAACAGTCATGATTTAGCTACAAATCTGAAACTTACTGAAAAAATCTTTCTTGTGCAGAAAATCAGTTATCTGCAACCATATGACATTATTTTATCAGAACCTAATTTTTCTCATCTTCATTCTGCAGTAGACAAGTCAGGTAATTAATACTTTACATAAAAACATGTATTATGAGAGTCTGCAAACTCACAACTGGAATTCAAACATGCACAGCAAACATCAGAAAACCAATGCTTGTTAGGTTCTCAGGGAGCTATTATAATATAAATAACAGTCCCTGGCTGCAAAAACACGAATGCTGCTTGTGTTCCTATGACTGAGTGCCATCTACAAATAGGCATCCTGTAACTACATTGTATGAGTTGAACTAAGGAAACACCTGTAGAATTCAGCTGAGGTTACATCCCTGTTGTGCCAGCTGCTGTGGTAAGAGACCTGTGTACCTGAAAACAGCTAAAATCAAAAAGTCAAGGAAGGAAAGGGGAGGAATTAGTATCTTTGTCTGGTGATAAAAAATTCACAATTGGAGAGTTTCCATTCTTTGTCCAAACTTGCCCTGGAAGCCTGGAGCTGAGGGAAGAAACCAGAGCAACCAACTCAGCTCTGAACCATATCTCACTCTTCCTTGAGCACCGTCACAAGTTTGGGAATGATTGCTGAAGTGCTCTGGTGACTTTAAAACAAATTTAAATAAAAGTGATTTGAATAGCTCAGAAAGCAGGCAGTGATATCACAGTTTACTGATCTGCTTCCTCTTGCAAAACATGGCATTTATTAACCACTGATTCTTAAGTACATTAGTCAGCAATAACTTATTATTTGATTGAGAGACCAATTTTCTCTCTTTCAATCCTAAGGATTGCAAGTCTATTTGAAATTGAAAAATACACAGACTTTTTAGGTAATTTCATTAACAGACAATCTGTGAAATGTTACACTAATTTTTTTACTTACATAGATAAGTCTACTTTTGTATTTACCCAAACCCATGATTACTCAGAATTTGCCTGAAGTTTTCAGGATTGGTTTTTATTTTAAAGTGTTTAAATGAGAGATACTATAACATTAAGTTTTACATGCTGAACACCTATATATTATTCAAAATCTAGGACTAAACTTATTGTTTCTAACTGGCTCAGCTACAAGCTCAGTGTTCAGGAGGGGAATAAGGCCATTGGGGATTCAGACATATATTGATTCATCAATTTGGTAAAGGACCAGTGGTTCCTCACCTGCTGTGTAATAGTGTCCCAGGGCCCCTCCAGCAGACAAGCCTGGTAGCATGCATGAACACTTCTCCATATTTCATCCAGAGTTAAAGGTCTTCCATCTGGGGGGAGAAGGAGGAACAACCAGCCACAGTCAAAGCTCTTAAGGGTGCTATATCTTTAATGCATAACAGCAAAAGTAAATCTGAAAATACTGATTATCTGGAAGCAGATGGAAAAAATAACAGCAAAAAGTGACTGAGCCACTTCTGGCCCCGTAACTCCAAAATAGCATTGCTCAAATCCTGACTGAAGGTGCACATAAAACTATCCTAAATTGCCTGTTCAGCTTTCTTCTCTGTCACCTGAGAGTAAAAGCTTACTGTTCTGGTTGTCAGGTCTGAAGTTAAAATAATTTTGTAAAACAATGCATAGGTAAGATAAATGTAAAACCACAAAATTGTATCATGAGCAGTTATCTCATGTAAATACATGCAATTCATGGTGAGAAAGTAGAAAAAATCTAAGGAACAAAATTCTGCAGACAAAAATTTACTGCATTTTAGTAACCCACATGCCTATAATTTTTTCTTGATCTGTATTTATATAGCATTGTTGCATCAGGTTTTCAGCTGTGATGACAGAATTATGCCAAGATATAGTGTCAACCACTTACAAAATAAGTATGTCAATTTTTCCTGAATATTTGTTTCTGGCAAACAGCAATAGAATATTTTTATATACTTTCAATATGTAGCTTCATCTTGGCATTTATTAGGTGTCAGAAAACATTATCCTGTGATAAATAGTTTTATTCTACTGACATTTTCATGTCTGTAAAATGAACAAGATTTCTTCACCTAATTAATACTTGAATGCCATGTTTAGATCTAAGTTAAAACCAGCTGCCTACAGCCTCTTTTTCTTATTTTGTGCACATATTTATGAAAAAGCAGTGAACTTATACAAGCACTATATAGCAGAACCATGTGGCAAATAAAGTATTTGAGTGGGTAACAACATATTAACTAGCTATACTATGCCATCTTCACAAATGTGAAACTTGTAAGACGGTCAAGCCCTCTGTCTTACGATGGCAGATGCCAGAGCTGTGCTGGAGATGGTCTAACATTTGCTAAGAAATTTGTTACAAGAGTATACGTTAACTTTAGAAGGATGTATTTATGGTGAGATCATCTGTGTGCAGGTAGTATGAAATGCCATGCATAGTGCAATTTTCTGTTTTCTATTGAACTTGCAAAGGCAATCCAGAGAAAGTCCAAACGTAAAAATCTAGAACACCATATGTTCTAATGCAGAATTTGATTTTTCACTCTAGATTTCATTCAGTACACCTTTCTTTATACCTGCTAATTTTTGTAGTAACACTTGAGCAAATTCAGATCGTACATATGGAATGAATTGCTCTGACTCTAGCCATTAATCTCATTTACAGAAATAATCAAATATTGAAGCATTAATCATATGATAGTTAAAACTGGCTTTTGTCTTTACCTCACGGATTTTGTTACTTCATATATGAGAAGCAGTATATCCTCCATCGTATTTCTGTATAGGCTTGTTTTCATTTCACAGAAAAATATAAACACATCCAGACCAAAAGTTTTACTTCACCTTGGAGTGAGATCACAGACAATAAAATACTTAGTTAATATAGAGAAATTGCAATGTTCCGCACAGGAACAAAAAATTGATCTGGGCATTCTGATTATGCACTTAAATACTGAAATATGCTTGGATTTAAATTTCCCTAC
>NW_010116367.1:12871-29952 GCF_000699245.1 Pterocles gutturalis
ATTTTCTTCACTATTTTAACATATTTCACTAAGCTTTAAATGAGTTTGAAATAAGTGTGGTTTTTAACCTGAGTAAGTTTTCATATACACTCCCAAGTATCGTGTCCATGTGAACTGTCATTTAACTGACTGACTCTGAAGATGGGAGGCCAGATGCAACAGGGAAGAGTAAGTTATCAATACTTTTTAAATGGATGTGAGGTTCACCTACACAGCTTGGAACTATAAGACCCTTGCAAAAGGAGAGGGAGCAGATGGGCAGTTTCCCCATCCTCTTCTGTGGGATGAAGACCTGAAAGTCTACTGAAAGAGTTTTCTCTCAAAATAATATAAAATAAAATAAAACAAAACAAAACAACTACACTAAGATCTTAAAATGACTGATAGAAGGACTCATTTCAGGTAATCAGAGGTGTGTTTTATATTTTAAAGCTCCTCAGTTTGTGTGGTCACCTGCTTAGGAAGCTACAAGTGAATCCATTTTATTTGTGAGCTCCCAGATTTCCACAAAACACACATCTGTATTCTTCGGGCACTTTTAGACCCCTTTTACCAGCATTCACATGTTTAGCAGCCCTGTTACATATTCTTGCAGCCCACTGAGGCCTCAAATACCCAGCTGGACTGATAGAGCAGTCTGTAATTGTTACTGCTAGCACAAGGGGCCACTGTGGCACCTGCTGAGTATCTCCTTTTTTCCTGTGATGGAGCTGAACTCAAAAAGTTCATCCAGAAAAGAAAAAAAAAACACAGGCAACAGCAGCATCAAGCCAAGAGAAGTGGCAGGAGAGGGAGGCAGAGGCTTCAGATTCGCTCGGCAGTACATTTACTCATCATCCACCCACGACACAGCTGCCAAGGTGCTTGCAGCTTCACCCAAGTCTTATCCCAAGTCTAGCTGGGAGCGGGTGTGCAGACAAAAGTGGAAGTCTTCGGTTATATATACATTTTGTATAATTCAGCTCATTAAATAATTACACAAAGCGAAAGGAAATAGCCGCTTGTGGGTCATGCCAGATTTACTGTACTTTTGTTGGAAGCTCTGCGTCTCTGTCACGTCACCAGTCTGGCACACGACACATCATCAGCTCATCAGTACTAAACCCAGGCTACACAAAATACAGACTCTTATACAATTACCTTTACACCTGCCCAGCAAGAGCCAAAAGAACCTGGGAAGTAATCAACTAAGATTTTTGTTGAGAGAAAGGAGATAAAGGATGGGAGTCAAGAGCTCTGAAGTATGGGTTCTGTCTCTGCCATTAACTAATGAGGGGCTCAAATCAGCCAGCCCATTTGCCTTAATAGTCAGGCAAGAACAACTACAGCCTTTCTATCACAAACTCAGATTTTTATTATTTAAACTCTCTAGAGTATAACAAACTTTCCTGAGAAAAGCTTCTTGATGGTCCACTTGGGGTTAACTTGTTTATGTCACCACAAATAAGAAATAGTTAAGAAGCAGATGGTGAGAGCCCCCTCACAGAAGCAAGGTGTGGCATTAAGATGACATATGAGTTGCATCTCCCAGATGACTTGGCACCTAAATTTCTGCAAAGAACAGAAATTCTTTAGGCATACAGATTTCACATGCATTTTCAGAAAAAAAAAAAAATCTGTTTTCTTGATGTTCACTGAGGACTTTTAATAATTTATTACATTTCTAATTAAAGGCTATTTGACACTTTGGTGAAATGGTGCACGAATTGTTTTGAGGCTTCACTCTCGCATTCTTTCCAAAGAAATATTACGTTTTTGTAGTCTTAAGAAATCACTGCCACAAAAGAAAAAACACCCTTAACAGCTTATGAGAATATCTGGTTTTACAAATTATTCAATTTTACTTATGTCCAAAGCCATGATAAAACTAGTTCATATGAGACACGGGCTTAAGAGGGGCTATTTTTCTGAGAAATGACATAGTGGTTACATGATTCTGAGTTCAGGGAGCAAGACTGTATTCTGGAAAGTGCATCAGTCAGGTCCAGTACGGTTATTAATACAGAAAGTCATGCCTTCAGGGCTGGAGGAAGTTACATTATCCTACAAGCTCCCTTTTTCTAACCACTGATGAGCATATTTTTTATTGGCAGGGATCTATATGCCAGAGCAAGCCGTATTTTGAGCAGTCAACTTGAAAATCCCATTCCTTCTCTCTTTTCTAGAGAAGTTAGTTTGCAGTCCTTATTGACTTCCATCAATTCTTTCTTTTCAGTGCTTAGCCAGCATTCATGATTCTTCCTCCACCTTTCTAGGAAAAAATAAGAAGAGAAGTGTGAGACATGCCATTATTTTCTTGACACGCAGGATGATTCTTGAATGATGCCTGTGTCCACCTTTGGTTCTGTTGCTTCTACCTCACTGTCTGTGCAAGAGGTTTTTGAATGTATGGCTTCAGACGAAGACAGTTCAGGAAAAGACAAAAGTTCCTTTCCATCTTAAAGACTAAGAAAAGGAGAAAACACTCTGCTGATTAAAGAAAGCTTACTGGACCTAGCCCAGCCCATCTGGCTGGTGCTAGCATTGAAGGGGAAGGCTAATTGCCTATACCATCTGTCTCTAAGAGGGCTAATTGCTGACATCAGATACCAGCAGGGGTTCCTGCATTTCAGCTACCTATTTGGTAATCTCAGAAGCCAGCAAAAGAAAGGAGGACTCAATTTCTGAAAGGTATTGTATGCATAACACTGATTTTGGAGAAATAATACCTAGTTCTCTGGGTCTCTGAGGTACTGAAGACCACTGCAGTAGGTCTGAATTTAGGAATATATGCCACGTGGGAAGCACCACTGCCAGGAGGTAGTGAAAAATGTTTGTTACATATATATGTGTAGGCTAAAAATGTCTTCTTGTATTCTATAATGTTCCCAAACACCCTTCCAGATAGAGTCTTCATACTTAATCGTTATTTTCAGGTGAAGCATTTGTCCTTGCACAGAACAAGATCCTCCCTGTAAATCTATACCAGAGACTACAAAAAAAAGCTTAGATGCCTCTCAAAATGCTTTAATTCTGTTGCAATTAAAAATTCACTTACCTTACAGTACCTTACATATCAAACTTGTCACCAAAAAAAGAGGTCTAAAGATGAATTATTTTATCCAATTTAGACAGCAGCCAAGAGAAGGATACAAAGCAACTTTTGTCCTTCTGCTGTAACATCTGAACACAATCGCTAGCAGAAAGGAGTGAAAAACAGATGTCCTCACTAACACAAGCACCTGAAGATGCCAACTGCACTGAATATGGCAGGAAAAATCTCCTCAGCATCTCTTTTGGAAGCCTTTTCCTAGGAGCAACTCCAAGAGACCAAGCGGTCCATGAAAACTGGACTCACACAGAATGGATGAAAGGCAGGATCTAACTGTTCTAGAAAAGTTTTTGAAGAGTCTATTTGGAAGAGCACAGATTTGAACAGGCTGGCACCCGTTGCTGTTACAACATACAAAGCGCGGAACTGAATACTGCAAAACAAGCAAAAATACTTAGTCAGGTGGACGGAAGAATTATTATTTCTTGGACAGGCCTCAAGGAATAATGGCCACTTAACATACTACCAGAGAGGAAGAAGAGTTCTGAATTCAAACTCTGTGCCCTACTGCTGGGGAAGGCATGACAGGGCAGGGCTTTGGAAACACTGGAAGGATTGTAGCTCACCTTCACCTCCTGCAACAAGCTCTAATTAACATGAGGATCAGTATGGACAGGATTCAAGGGAAATAATGAACAGCCAACAAGAGACTTGTGAGGAACTGATTCTGTTACTCAATCTACAAATAATGGTAGGAATTTAGAATGGGAAATTGATGTAGGTCTCAGAAGAAGATTCTTCCCTGATTATTTCGGACGAGGAATGCAGTGAATATTACTAGTTGTCTGAGAAACAAGGTAAGGAGCCTATCACATAAAGACTATTACCTCAAAGGAAAAAAGTCTCAGGGCATTACCTAGAGTTTTCCTCTTACCAGGTTCAGGACAAGACAAAAGATACTTTGCTCAGGTATCTCAAGTGATTGTGAGTGACTGTCATCTGCACATTTCTGAAAACCCCATGTCGGGACCTTCAGGCAGCATGGCACAGGCAGGCAAGTAACTTGCAGAGATGACAGAACTTTTCATTTTCAAAAGTAAGCTATCCAGAATTAAAATCAGAGAATACTAGCTGTAAACATTATTGGAAAAGTACTTATTTGTCAGCATTTTGTATCCTTCTCTCTTCAAAAGTCAGAGAATGTTAAATGTTAAAAGAGAATGTTAAGTGCTTAAGAGAACCCAGGTGATGTTAGGAATTATCTAAAAAAAGTCCTTGTTTTCCATTGTGAAAGGTTCCAAATAAGTATTTTAAAACATAATTGTACTTGTAGGAACAATTACAGTTTTGTACTGCAAGGGGAGCTGTTGGCACATAATACTATGATTGTGCATTAGATCATCCACCCGCTTCTGTAATATCCACTTCCAGCTATAAGGAGTCATGTTTCAACACCTCCGATTCCCTGATGCTGACAAGCTAAACAACTTGTTTTGTCTCTGGGAGCTCTTCTCTGATGATTAACTGCTTATGGTGAATACTAATTATATAAAAGTACAGTACAGGAGAAAGAGTGTCCTATTTCCTCTACCTGCATCTCCATCCTCTTCTGTAGAGACTGCACTATTAATTCGGCTAAAACCAAGATGACATTTTTCAGGACCACAAATAGGTTAATCTGTCTCTTACAGAAAAACTTTATCTTCCTGTCTTCACAATAAGTTTAAAGGCAAAATGCTGCACATTTGTAAAGGCCTGTAACAATTCCAGAAATAAATTTGCAGCAGGATGTGTGCAAATGAGTTCTGTTGGCAGTAAAGGCAGAGCAATGTCCCCAATTCCCCATGTCCCAGTTCGAAAATTTACCCCAAATTATCCATTCCTGAAACTGCACCTCAGACTAAAATCTTTTCACCAGGGAGTCTATGGGAATTTGTTCTTCAATTTCAAATCTAAAGTGCCTTTTAAAACGCTAACACTGCAAAATTAGAAACCATTAAACAATATAAGGCAGAGTGATTAAATCTACCAAACACATTCAAAGCAGCTTAAGCTACTTTTTAATTAAAAAGGAAAAGATATCACTGGCAACATTCAGACATCTTTATCTAGATAAAGTTAGGAGATTATTCAAAACACAAAAGATGCTGATGCTACCATGCAGAAGACTGAATGAAATGACTTGAAGATTTCAATCCCTCCGCCCTAGGTACACAGTCTTCGGGCAGAGAGGAACAGAGCACAGCCAGTGCTGCAGTGTGATCACTCTATGTTTGCTGATTAAATAAGTGACACTAACAGCGGCCTTGGAGGGAGGCTGTGTGTTCCTCCTTCCTTCCTGACAGGATGGTGAGTGAAATCACAGTGGCTACAGCGATTGAGTAATGGGTAACAAGATGTATATATCAGGGAGGGAAGAAGACTAGTTAGTGTTTCAAGAGCCAATTTTAATAGATAGAAAAAGGCAATACCTTATTGTTTGTTTGGTTTTTTTTAAGCAGCAAATTTAAATAGAAAACAGCATACACTTTTACAGGCACATTTAAAGCCCAGTCTTGTGGCTCAAATTCAGGCTCCAAAGAAACAGACACAGTTCTGCTTGAAGCACTGTAATTACGTCCACTTATTTTGTAGCCAAATTCAAACCTGCAGCTTTAAGTTTTTGTATTCATTTAAAAAAAAAAAAAAAAAAAAAAAAAAAACCAAGAAAAATGACCAGCAATTTTAGTCAACCACAGGCAGGATGCCAGGAGCCAAGGATCAACCTCCTTCAGGCTGAGATGATATCATCTGCTCCAAGGTCCTGAAGCTCTGTGTCGGGAGTATTACAAAATTTACTGGTGAACAGACTCATCTCTTACTTTATTACATACGAGCATTACTCTGTTCCTCAATTTAACACAAAATCTGTGTTTTTAACATCCATTGTATCCAACATATTTTTATTCTTCCCTTTGTCTAACAGAAGATTGGTCTTACCTAAAAAGCAGGCCCTGAAGTAAAGCACAGGTACTTGGTAGCTGCTGGAGTACAAGACATGATATTCATAACGAATCACTTCTGTTGAACAAACTTCAGCTACTTGAGAATCATCCAAAGGCTCCTAAAACAACAAATGCGAACACAGTAATACATCAACTTTTGTATTTGTGTCAAGGGAAAAGTAATTACTACTATTGTAATAAATTCAATACACAAAACAGAAATAATGGCAATCACCCCTTTCACAGCACTACTCATTTGAAATCCCAAAGGAATTTCTCAATAGTAGCAAGAAAATCACAGAAGTCCAAAACCTACAAAGACATCTTACAGCCTTATTTCCACAAACTGTGAACTGTATGTTAGCATTTGCACAACTGAGGTCTTTCTATGTGCAGGCTGCTTTTGTAAGCAAAAGACAAAAGCTCTCTAAAATCTTTATGGCACAATAACTGGTAAAGTAAGGTGACTACAGCTGCATTTCTCCTCATTATCTTTAGCACAGACCATTTAAAAAGTGCATCCTTAAATAATCTGGTTTTGCTTGCCAAAAAACAAATCAAATGTATCCATCAAAAATTCCCTGTTCTCCTTTCGCTAAAGGCTTTTTGCCAGAGCTTGTTTTTGCTAATAATACTTCTAAAACTGAGACAATTTTTCCTGTTAATATATATTTCAGGTGTAAAGCTAGTAAAGTTTATTGTAGATTTCAAATAAATCAGAAGAGATGGAACTTATTGCATTGAGATATACCCCAGTTGCAGCATAAATCTCCTAACATTTCAAATTAACATCCAAACTGTGCTAAGCACCCAGTTGTTTTGACTTTTCTAAAAATTGCAAATGTTCAACATCTCTGAAAACTGAACCACTAAATTAATAATGCAATTAAGATTAAACGTTAGAACAAACTTTCCAAGAAGACACCATGGGTGTGGACTTGTTCGGTTTTCAAACCCCCAAATTTACATGCATGAACTAAGCAACCATAATGCCCCACAGGTTGGGTGTGTATTTCACAACTTGACTATTGCCAAGCAACTGTGAATATTGGCTTACTGTCTCTGCCCAAGCAAAATGAAAAAGACTGAACCAAAAGGAAGGATCAGCATCCTTTGAACACCATCCTGGTTTCAACACTCAAGAAATTTAAAGTTATTTTGCATTTTTATGTCATATCCTTAACGCAACTCAGCCATGAATCAATCTATGAAGAGATATAAGAACTGAAAACTATAAGAGTAATGACACACAAAATACTTTCAGGTTTTTTTGATCACCCACATAAAAGTGATTTCCCCCAAATTTAGCATATTAGACAACCAGATGCTGCTGAGGCATATGGACAAAAGTTCATGAACGGAGAGCCCAGACCTTGGTAAGCTATACTCCAAGATACTGTAAATACATTTTTGGGCATTAAAGGAGAAAATAATAGAAGCTCACAGAACAGAAGGTGTCTGTGAAATTCTAGACAGTTGTAGGAATGGTTGATTTTAGCTTATCAGGAAACAGATATATAAAGCACTGAAAGGCAACGTTAAAGGAAGTTATTTCTGTGTTAACCTAGTTTTAAAAACTGTATGTGAAGGGATACTAAAGACAACATGCCAGAAGGGACAGTGATGACTGTATCTGACTTCACGGGCCAGGGAAGGTTGAGTATCCTGTGTGCTCAGTCCCCATGTAAATGTGTAACAGACTAAGAAGGCAAGTTCTCTCCCACACAGGTACCATACTCTCCGATCAGATGTGTATTACAGATTAGAAATAATCCCTCATGGAAAGCAGAAGTTTCTTCTCTATAGTAAACTGAACTTTCTTGAAAATTGATCCATTCTCAGTGCTTAATGAGAATAGTAAAAGGAGGAACAGCAGCAGCATGTGGCAAAATAAAACAAAAAAGAACTACAGATTGGCTTTCAAGTTTGCAGGGGTGGGAAACAGAGAGAGTTCATCTCCAAAACTGAACCTACATTAAAATTTACAAAAGTCTTTTGGATCAACCTCCTGGAATCAAAATCATACTGCTTTACAGACATTAATGTTTCACCAGACATTATGGCCTTGCCTACTGCTTAGTCATTAGCTTATCTTGCCCTAACAAACTACCTCTCCTAGAAATTCCAAGACTACCTGTTCATGGCAAGACTACACGTTCATGTATTAAATACTATTGTTCTAGAAAAAAGCTGCATGTGTACACATACTACTCTCTCCCGCTTTCTGTATTTAAGGGTAAAATGACTGTATACCCTCACATAAATCCTGATATCTAATTTGTGATTATTTTAGAGTGAATGATAAAGAAGCCATATTCCTTATTACCTCCAAATATTTAGGAAAATAAGTGAGTTAATACTCACTCAAAAATTAAATAGTCAAACCTGTATGCCCTTAGGGAAACCATACCTTATAAAAAACCTACTTACTATCTCAGAAAGTCATAAATCAAGCTAGAAACAACTTCATCATTAAGAAATCAACTTACTGGGTGCTAACCCCACAGATTTCAGCTGGTAAGCAACTTCTATCTTCATTTTCTGGATTAAGAAAAGGAAAGCAAAGGAGATACTTTCTAATTTCATTGTTCCTTGAGACGGTCTCTGAGAAATCTTAAGAATTTCTGCAATTACCAGACAGACATGAGACAGTGAGGTGCTTCCCAAAATATCCCACTGCTTCCAGAGAACAGTGATTTTATTCAGAAGTGGCCTTCCCAGAAGACGTACATAGTTTCATGGCAGGAGAAGCAGCAAAGAAGGGAAGAAGGCAGTTTAAATGCTTTACTCCTTTGGAGAGCAGAATATTTTTGGACACATTTATTTTCAATTATCCTGGATTTTTTTGACTGATAGTTTAGGCAGTTTCTGAAATCAAGCGCTCAACTGAATGCAAAGGTCAAAGGAGCTTTGAGGCTGACATTATTCTACTCTGTAACTAGATAGACTGTGGTCTACTACAAAGTTTCCACACTTACTCAAAATAAATTTCTGATACTCAAATCTGTTTTTCTGCTGTTTCTAGCGACAAGTGGGCGCATTGTATTTGTGATCTGCATACAAAGGCAGACAGATGAATTCTTCTTAGGGCTACCTCTAATCCCCTCTTTTCAGTAAACAGCAGTTTCAAGACTTCTTACACAAAAAGATATAGCACTGATGTGTAATCCTGTACTTTAGTCTCTGCAACCACAATGCACAGTATTTATGCAGGAAAAGTACATTTTGGAGCCCAAAAGTTTTGATGGTATCTCTCTAGCTGATGAGATGAACTTTGCTGATGAGACGAATAAAATGAGTACAGTCATTTTAGGCAATCTTTGGAACATCTAAAAAATCTATGCATGGCCAAATAAAGCCACAGAGCCTCTAGGAGTTTTATATCAGCCCAAAATAAGAGATTTATTTTTCACTCTTTATCCAACTACTGATAAAGCGATAAATATCAAATGCAGGTGTAACTTATAAAAAAAAAAACCCACATAATTTTGTTTTCATTATGTCATATGGTAGCCTGTTTAATTTTTTTCTGCAAGTAATTTTTCTACTTTCCTTTTTTTATGCATACTGTTTTTTCTATCTCTTTTTGAGTTATGCTGCATTTTAGTTACTGTAATAGACAATGTTGATATCAATTTTAACTTCAGAAGATTTCCTAAGTGCTACAAAACATTCATACATCTACACACATCATAAAGCAAATCCATAATTTTGCTTAGATCTTGTAAAGACAAAACAAACATAGCTGCATTAAAAAAAAAAAAAAGACATTAACAAAAAAGGGGTTTTGACCAAATTGCAATCATTAAAAATGCTATTAAGTGATTTGATTTCTTGATTTTTTCTTTCTGCTTTGCAAATCTGCTTGCATGGTTGCCATGTTTTAAGTTAAAAGTGTGAATGCAGGACTCACTGACTTTTTCCTAAACAAAACCAGGAAGCTGTCATCAGGAAGCATCTGCTCCTGTATTGCTCTCAAGTAAAATCATTCTTTTTCTATCATAATGGACTATTGAGAAGATGTTTAAAAGCAATGTACATATTAGAAAAATAGACAAGCAGCAACTACATAATTAATTAATCAGTTCCATCATAAATGAATTGTCACTAATTTTAATTGATATAAAATTGTTCTCCATTTTTAAGTATCCCCTAAACAAATTAAGTCGATTTGGCCCTTTTAAAATGCTAAATTATTTAAATCAATAGATAAGAAATTATGCCACATGTCATTCTGAAGGCAAAATAATATATTTGTACTATTTTTATTCCTCCTGACGAACAAGGTGAGTTTAAAACCCCTGGTAACAGGTTAATTTGACAGCAGAAGAGAGTTAATAGCGTATTTTGATATTCTTTAGTAGTAACTGTGCTGCGCAGGCTGAAGAGCAGCAGGAAGGTGTGGGTTAAGGCAGGTCACCTTTGGAGGGAGGGCTCCAAAGGAAAGGGAAAGGCCACAGAAGTGACACACAGGGTAAACTGGGAAGGTGACAGAATTACCTAATAAAAAAGCAATTTTTCTCTGCTGACACCAAACATTCCCCTCTCACCACCTCATCCACAGAGGCTGGCTGAGCCAGCCTTCCTTACTCAGCCCAAATTCCCTTTGAAATGCAGAAGCAGGCCCTAATACTATTTTTTTTTTTTTTTTGGGGGGGGGGGGAGTGGAAAGCTAAGAGAAGTGGTTTAAAGAACAGCAGGCACATCATTTCTGCTGGATCTCAAGTCACTGTTGCCTTTCTCCCAGTTCCCATGTTCCTCATCTCTTTTCTTGCTGTCTTGACCTCTGTTTCCTCCTGCTGCAGGCCAGCCTCCTGGGAAACTCTCCCGCAGGAGCACAACGGGACTGGGCTGCGAGCAGGAAAGGGAGGAAGAGGTGACGCAGGCACAGTTACTGGTGCCACTCGTCTCATTTGGCGGGGGTTGAAAAAGGAGATGCAATCCAGATTAGTAAGCAAATCTGATTTCATTGCTTGGAATACATTTACAGTTAATTTCATTTCAGCCTCTGAAGTTGAAAACAAATGTATCATTGTTTCTCCAGAGCAGCATTTCTCTTCCTTAAGAGACGACGGCGAGCTACACAAGACCTTTCAGGGAGCAGCTCCCCTCCCCGCTCAACACTTTCCCTGTGGCAAATACAGAGATCTGAACATGAAAACTGTACAGTAGGACAGTGTTCATCAGATAGAATTAAAACAGAGCTTAATGTGGAGGGTGCGGCAGCGTGGGGAGATGGTATCTGCACTCTTTATTCTTCCTCTTGGGTGTTCTCCACGTTTATTTGGACTGTGTCTCACTTTTTTGCCTGCAGCCCCCACAGGTCTAGTCTCTGCAGGTCATTTTGCTGCCAGTTTTCATCCCTCCTGTGCAGAATCTCAAGTCATCCCCCACCCCTGCACAGACCACAGATCTCTGGATCCCATCCTCCCATTCCCTTCCATGCTGAAAACACAGCGTGGAGCTGCGGTGGTCAGCAAGGTAACCCCGGTTTGGAGAGGAGGAAAATCAAACCTCGAGGCAGCAGCCCACCTCACGCCCCCATGAGGAGCTCACGTCATCCCCGTAAGCTGGTGATGGCAGGAGATGGGAGCTTGGCTGAGTGAAGGCTGAACTGCCGGTATACCCGGTGCCTGGATTCAAGTCTCAAAATGAAGTATTATTTTAAAATTGCCAGGAGGCATAGAAAACAAGAAAAAAATCTCCTTGCAAAACCAAACATGCTGAGGAAAAAACCCCAACAAACCAAGACTTGCAAGAACTTCAAAACCATCCTAGCACATTTTTTTTTTTAATTTTAATATAGTAGGAGAATTTCAGTTTGCATTAAGTGATTGTCAGTTTTTTCTGTTCACTATTAAACATTCATCCTATCCTAAAATTTATAGGCTCTAATCAAACATCCTCACTGTATCATGGTCTGTAAAAACGCATAAACATGTGGACATCTTCCTGAATAATTTAAGTGAAAGATGAATGGTGTATGAATGTCTTTGCCACCAGTTGCAGCATTTTTACATACATTAATAAATTGCTCTTTTACCTGAAGTATATATGGGGAAACCAACAATCTCGATGTGTTTTCTGGTGCCACCACCATTTGTGACAGATGAGGCAATATGAGGATAACAGAAGAGCTCTAAAGAATAATAAAGTTACCTTACAGATATATTTTCTGTATGCACCCACAAAATCCTCCCCACTATTTTGGATTTCTCCAAATTCAGTTAGCCAAGTGAAGAACCTGGTTAAACACTGCCCCTCAATAACAGAGAAAGAAAGCAGCCCTTAAATTAGTCGCTGATGTTACTAAATGCCATGTCCAAAGAGCCTGCTTTGGGAAGACACAGCTACCTTCAAAACCCACTATGCCACAACTGGAAAATCTCAGAGGTGAGTTAATGTGAACAGGCAATGGATTCCTGTGGGCACACAGATCCCTGAAACACTTCATTTCCCAAAGGAAAAACTTCTGATTGCAAGTCAGTATCCTGACCGTGACACTGTTAAAAGAGTTCAGTCATTATTAGAATGGCTATTTTCCCCCCAAAAAATACAGGTTACTAACAAAAAAAATCCACAGCCTTCTGTCATTCAAGGCACACCAAAAGACCAGAACCAAGACTTCCACCCCAAAAAGACACAGCACATGATAACTGCAGTAGTCCCTCATGCATTAACGTTCGTTTCTAATGGTTGGAAATTAGATTTGTCTTCTGATTGCTTTAAAACCACTATCACAAGTGAAAGTAAAAATCTATTCAAGCAAAAGAAGCAATGGACCATGAAAACAGAATAGTTGTGATTTTTTTCTTTACATAAAGGTGGGGAATTCTTTCAAAACCACTCTTCATTCTTCCTGGGTTGTCACATATAAACCTCAGAATTTGGTGGCTTCTCTCCTCCCCCAGAAGAAATGTTTTCTCCTTTTTTATGTAGGAAGTACAAGATTCCATTCCATACAGTACATGAGGAAACCTCTTCTGGTGGAAACAACAGTTAACATTCAGCAAAGCTAGGAAATCAGGCAAGGTAACCAAAGGAGTGGGACAGACATGGCCTGCCTGCTGAGGGACAATGGACTAACCTAGACTATTCAAAATTCTTCAAAGAAGAGTGCACACAAAGCTACAGACACACACTTTGCAGAAGAGAGCAACCCCATTTGCAAGCTGTAGGGATGCGTTTACTTCCACAACCTCCAACCCATATTCTTTGTCTATATTATTCCTTCAGAATCAGGTATTTACAGCAGTTCTTCTTTCTAAGTATGGTGAGATGAGAAGCAATTAGAGATGGCAGTACCCATACCTCCTCTTTCATGCCACTAGCCTTTCTGTAAGACAAGTCATGCAGGACAGTTAAGGTACAGAGACCACTCTGTGTATATCCCTCTGCAGGGACAGATACTCCAGCCTCTTCTTCTGACTACTGAGAATATCAGCCCCAAAGTCCTTTCCTCTCTCTTATGCAACGTATACTCAATCATACCACATGAAGAAGAACAGCTTCCACAATATCTTAACACCCAACAAGCCAGGCACTTTCCAAGAAGCTCCCAGCCCCTGTGTCAAAGGAGAAAACTGAAGGTCACCTGTCACCTCCCTCAAACCGCAGGGTAATACAGGATAACCGGCATCTCCTCTGGCCATCTTTTGCAGGGCATGTTTTGTCACTCCTGTTCTCAGAAGCCTTGCTAGATCTGGTCCTGAGGGTGTGACAGGCTGTGGAAGTTCTTGGCATGACCAGCCTGGGACTGGACTCCCAGGACCCCCAGGCACATCCCAGGTTAAGGGTAGGTGAGAAAAGTTTCTTCTAGACCAAATTTTGGCCAGAGCTGACAAGTCCATCTGTGTCCTTTGATAGACATAACCTCTAGTGATTTAGATCTATGAATTTTCCTGCTCCAGTATTACAACAAGAAAACTGTGTTTAACAAAAAGTTTTGGAAGTTCATTCACAAGCCTTCACAAAAAATACTTGCAGAACACACCAGTCCTCAACAGTGCTACCCGACGAGAACAAGCTACCCGTACACACAGGGGGGTGCAGAGTTTTCAAGGCTCATGCAAAACAGATTAAGTAGGCATAAATACACACTGTTGCAGCTACTTTGCAGTAATTATTACAGTAAAAAAAATAAAATTCACACACAAGTGAAGTTTTAGATAACTGAATTTTATCCGGACCAACATAAACCAAATTGCAGCATTTATCCATTATTTTTGTAAATATTCTGCATTTGTATAAATTCGGAAAAGCTGCTACTTCAGGGTTAAGTACTATTTCACAAGATTATTGCTTTTTTGAACTGAAGTTCTTCCAGGATTGGGCTCTATGCTTCATAATAATATGCTTTATAATAAGCAAAAAGAAAAAAAATTGCCACACTATAAGACAAAGGTAGCAGTTCAGCTGTATTTTAGGTCAGTTCTATTTTTTTAGAACAAGGATTATTATTTCTGCTTTGAGAATCTCAGCAGCAACCCAGTTTTGGCCACACTTAGTTCAATGGGGAGACTGACAGCAAATGTCTACCAACCTTTATTTTATAGAAGACTAACTCAAATCCTCATTAATTTCTCAAACGGGAAATGGTATGAAAATGGTGCCAAGACTGGCAGACAGTGTTTAGCAGTAATTCAAGTGAAAAAGTTGCAGACAGAAACGCTCAAATTGTCACAAAATCTGGCATTACAAAAACAAGAAATTTGAAACTAAAGGCTACAATTAAAAGCATCTGAAAGGGAAGCAGGGATGGTGCAGTTCTGGAGTCGTTTGCTGTACTACGGACTTGGCAGCCACGGTGGGGCTGGGCAAGTGGTTCAGGGAGGCTCGCCTGCACCAATTCCCACCCAGGACACGGTGAGAGAAAGGCAGTGTCACTGGGACAGTGACTTACTGCAATAAGTATAATAGTTGCATGCTGCCTATTTGAAAAAGAAAATAGTATACAATTAAGTCAATATCTGTCAAAATGATACAACTTTGAAGTTACCTTAGATGTAAATCTAAGCTTGGCCATAGACTATATTATATAAGCACAATGATTAGAAACAATAATCATAAACAATGCAGTTGAATTACAACTAGTTTATTTGAATATGAAAGACCCAATTATACTAAATATAGATTAAACCTAAAGCATATAGATTATTCTCTCAGTACGACAATAGGAAGACAAAATTAAAATATAACGAACTATTTCAAATTCAAAATAATCCTAATTCAACAACTTTAATTATCATTCCAAACAATTATGAATTTACTTGTAAATTTTTAAAAAAAATCTGAATTTGTTCCTACACATAATATAAAAACAGGTAGCATATTAGGATTCAGTGATTTTTTTCTTTTTGGAAATGCCTAAATATAATAGATATGCTTTTTAATGGAACAAGGCCAGACCCTACCAAGTCAAATAAGTTAATCTTTTGCTTGCTAATAAATTGTTTATTTTATTAATATATGAAGTAATACAAATGTACTTATTTTCTACTCTCTTATCACCGGTATATAGGAAATGCAAAGTTCTGAACTCAGATTTGGGCAGGTCAAAAGCCCTTCAGTTCATGTTCAAACAAAATGCTCTGTAAGAATATTCTTAAGTATTAATAAATACATTGTTACCAAATGTCACTGATCACAACCAGCCCAAACGTATATTGGAGATATTCAGAGTGGCTGTAAAGAAAGCACTGAATGATTTCTTTTATCCATGTGATCTAAAACGAAAACTGCCATGCTGTAGTACATGGTACTAGTAATTTCCAGGGATGCAGTGCATAACAGATCTCAATGCAAATTTAACTGCTAGCAGAAGTAATTGCAGTTTGACAAAATGCAACTAAAATTCACAATATTCAAATGAGAAGACACAAAGCAATATATTCTTGCAATTAAAAATTGTCTGTTAAGGTATTATCTAATAATAGATAGCTATACTATATTCCTATGGCTGAATAATACAGTTAGGAGACTTCTATGGAAAAATAAAGAAAACATAGAAGTAGGAAAGGATCTCAGCTATAGTAATACACCACCAAGAGTTTTGTACAACTCAATACAACTGCACCTTGAAGCCAGCTATACTCTGAAACTAAGAATTTGGAATTTGCTCTACAATTCTTTAAAGCCAAGAAAAAAAAATGTATGAATTATTTACAATGTTTCTGTTTGGAATGAATCTTCTAACAGTCTCCATCTTCATGCAAACTCTGTTTTATTTGACAAGAAAGCCCAGTACAGAACTAGGAATATCCAAGTATTTCCACTGCAGTAGGTGGTGGAAAACACCTGTAATAATCAACAGTACTACATAAATATAATGACCAGACAACACCAGTGTAGCAGAAGGTTTACAAAAATCAGGAAATGGTACACGCTGTACATAGCTACACTTGGCCAAGCTTATGGATAGTGTTACTATAGAAATTTTACACAGATGCAAACCTCACATAATAAGCTGTTAAATACATTGATTTATGTAATTTTAGGGAATTATTCTTGCAGTTGAATTGCTCAGTACTAGGTGGAGGGATCTGAAGAGATTGTTCTGTATTCAACTGTTCAACAAGCATAGATGAATTCTCCTTCAAGCTTTATAAATAAGTTCTGTAAAATACAAGAAGCAATTAGCAAACTGTTCCAAAAAAAAAAATTCAAATTTTTCTTTTTTGGGAGCAGCAGAAAACTTGAGAAGGAAAAGGAAAGCTGGTATCTTTGCCTCCACCCTCTCAATGCTGCATGCACCCATTTTGCACAGTTCCTCCTTCTGCGTAGGGAAACTCGAAGGCACATTTCTCCTCAAAAACCCCCCGGGAAGGCCCACTCCAGACCCGGAGCCACAAAGCACTTGAGGTGACATCTCTCCTGTTCCACTCTCTGAGTCACCCAACGTTCGCTGGAGCCAGGAACAAAGATGGGTTCTCCAGGGCCCTGGTGAACAACACCACGCTGTAACAGCCTCCACAGGCAATTTTTGTGTTCAGAGAGCACAAAGCATCAGAAGCACCACAACCCCAATTTCCTTGACTGTATCAGTGTCTTGGTGTCAGGACCACCAC
>NW_010116368.1:0-652 GCF_000699245.1 Pterocles gutturalis
CGCCGGCCACCACCCCTCCCTCCTGGGCAGAAAGCAGGGCTGGCTCCCGCCAGCACTGCTGCAGACGGCCGAGAGCTTGAGCAAGATCCCGGAGAAGCTGCCAGCCCACCAGCCGGCCGCGGCGGAGCAGGAGTCGGGGCAGAAGGACTCGGTAAAAAACATCTGCTTCTCGCGGTGCAGCTCCCTCTCCTCCCTCTCCTCAGCCGACAACGTGCTGGATGGGCAGAGCCACAGCGAGAACGACCTGGACAGCGACTCCTCCCTGGAGATCCTGGAGATGGAGGAAGGGGACGGGGAAGGTGAAGACGGGAGGCAGGAGAAGGAAAAGGCGGCAGACCCGGAGCTGGCCACGCCGGTGGGGGTTTCCCAGCCCATCACCATCCCCTTCCCGAAGCGCGACAAGGTTTTCCTGCGGGAATCGTCCCCATCGCGCCAGGAGGACCTGACACCCTCGAGCTCCTCGGAGAACTACATCCAGGAGACGCCGCTGGTGATGAGCCGCTGCAGCTCCGTCAGCTCCCTGGGCAGCTTCGAGAGCCCCTCCATCGCCAGCTCCATCCAGAGCGACCCTTGCAGCGAGATGATCAGCGGCACCATCAGCCCCAGCGAGCTGCCCGACAGCCCCGGGCAGACCATGCCGCCCAGCCGCAGC
>NW_010116368.1:933-1223 GCF_000699245.1 Pterocles gutturalis
GGGCGCGCGAGAACGGGGAGGAGCGGCGGGAGGAGCGGTACCTGGAGGGCCGGCGGCACGCTGACCGCCCCGAGCCCCCTGACGATGACGACACTGAGATCCTGAAGGAGTGCATCAGCTCTGCCATGCCCTCACGCTTCCGCAAGGTCAAGACCTCCCTGCTCTCGGGCCAGGTGCTGCACCCCCAGACCAAGAAGCCGGTGCACGTCCCCGTCTACATGCTGGTGCCAGCCCAGGCGCACGCCGGCGTCCCCAAGCACCTGCGTGCCAGCGCCCGCGACCTCTTCAAG
>NW_010116369.1:0-17064 GCF_000699245.1 Pterocles gutturalis
ACTCTTTCTTCTCCTCTCCTTCTCCTTTATTATCTTTCTTTCTTCTTCTCTTTTTACTTTCCTTTTCCTTTTTTATTTTTCCTTCTTCTTTTTCTTTTACTTCTCCTTTTTCTTTCTTTTTCTCCTTAAATGTAATGCTTATTATTTACAAAGAACATTCAAAGATTTGTTTTCTTCAGCAGAACAGGAGTCAAATAACTAGAGACAACAATACAACAACTTTACTTAAGTATTCAACTTATTTCCAGGCAGCACTGAAATGAGTTAGTGTTTCTCATAACATTTCTCAGAGTCACATCCTGAATATCTATTTTAAGTGTATTATTTCTTATTCTACTTTTTCTGCTCTTCAGTTACTTTGATTTTTTTTCCCTGATTCTTCCTCATAAGCACACAAACTTAAGAAAAGCAGAGGACAGAAGATGTCCTTAATATGCCATTGTTTTGTTCAAAGGCATGTACGTCCACTCTGCATGTGATAGAATTTATTCTTGTTTCCACTGTTTAACTAAGTTAACAGATTTACCCATAGTTTATTGGTGTCAAAAGTGAAAAGCAGTTACTATATTTATCCTGAAATAAAATGTGGAAATTAATAACTATTCTGAAACAGAAAACACCTTCTTGCACATCTTTCTTGAGTCCTGCCAACACAAAACAAAGTCCCCCATCAGCTAAGCTTCCTCACTTCTGGTTGCCAATCTGTTCCATTTCAGCTCTCTTCTGGTTTGAGGTTGAAAGTATTTTTTAATCTGATGCTGTACTTTCATTTATAGTTATTTAGAGCTGCATAACAGTGGAACTTTTTAACAGCCGACACAGTGTGAATGACATGCATATTCAGCTAAGGCATGAGATATTTACTGCAGTATCTTGCTGATCCTTACATCCTGGACCAGCTCCCTCTTCCTCAAGAGCCTGTGATTTCTCACATCCAGTTGAGTTGAGTTGAGTTGAGTTGAGATGTGGGTTATCTGTTCCTCTTACTTTCAAAGAGCAATATTTCTTTAGGGATGTGAGTTATCTGATTATATGTGAGAAAATATATTCGCTGTTCCTCCTCTTGGCCAATTTTTACTTGAAAAACCAGATGCAGATTTACCAAAGGCTAAATTTGAAAACATCAAAGCCTGTCAAATGGCTGTGCTGCTAACTGAGGGGGCTATCTGAAGACCGCTGTGCGTTTGTATAGTGTTCTTAACATATTACCTCTATGAACCCAAAGGGTAGTAATATTTACAATGCTCAATTAACTTAATAACTTTAGTATGCATTAATCTTCACAAGGTATTCCAAGTCTGCTGCATTAAGAATGAGAAATAACAGTAGTAAAATCCTCAAAGAAGGTTTTTTTAGTTGTTTCCAGGATCTTCTTACTCAGACAATGCCCTGCAGTGGTTGCATCCCCTTTTCTGGAAATAATCCTTAATTGCAGGGAACTGGGGACATCAGGAGGTGAAGGACAATCTACAAAGAGAATTCCAGGTGGAGGAAAACACCAAGCAAATCCTTGTGAATTACAATCAAAAACGAATCATATAAACTGAAAGGAAGGTGAGAGAGAATAAAACATAACTGACAAAGACCAACCAACTCATTTGGATGGAAGCCATCACGCTATGGAAAATGGGAAGCAGAAGGAAGCGACCATCAAGTATTCCCTTTATAATGGGCTGACATCACTCAGTTCTCTGCTGGATAAGGATGTCAAATCATCCGTGCTCCCATTTTAGGACAGTGGAGAATGCCATATGTGTCTGCAAATTTTACTACCATTATGTTTTTATTCTCTGGAGATTCTAGTCTGACACCAGGAAGACAAATATTGATACATCAATGAATGACTATTCTTCTGGGTGATGACCTTTTGAATACTCTTCTCCTGCCCAAATAAATGGTAATTTAGCAAATTGTTGTCATTTACTCTGCTTCTGACAAACAAAAGGGAAAAAACAGGCCTTACTTCCTGAGTCACTGCATTATCAAGAGCAGTAGGAGATTAGCATATTGGAAAAAGAAGGAATAGCTTTATGAGGACTTGTGAATCTCTGAGACCTCATCACCATCAGTGACCTTCAAGACCTTCCCATGTGAAAATACAGTTGAACACCTGCTTCTCCCACTCTGTGGTTTGCAACTCTTTACCTATTATGTTTGTCTGAGCATATTATTTTCTCCATAGAAACACTGAACTCCCTTATGTGAAAACTAACCCATATGGAAAAATCATATTTCCCAGATAGTTGATCAAATATATTTCATATGTTTGAAAGATACTCTGTAGTTTATACAGAGCCGACTTGAACTCATACCACATATAATCTTTTCTATGGAACAAGATATGTTTTAAAATGAGTGAGAATATGAAAAAAAGATTGAAAGGGTATATTATATACCCCAAAAAAAGCAGTTAGTTTAATATCAGGCAGATATTGCGGTAAGGAATTTGGGTTATTTTGTAGATGTCATATATTTTGTGAGTGATTCTAGGGCAGTACAAACACAAAGCATGTGGAAATACATAATTGCAAGCCCATTTATTTAGGAAGGACAGACAGTCTTGTGGTTTCAGACTTGGAAAAGCTGGATTCATTTTCTGATTGAGGCACTCAGGTAATGTTCCCCAGCCTCTCTGTTTATCTTTGGCCTGAGTTCTCAGCTGCAGAGCAGTGAGAGCACTATTTCCTACACATGTCATTAGGAAGAAAGAATCTGTTGATGAAGATGTGATGATATAGGGTTAGAGTCTATAAAGAGCCTTTATAGATCAAGTCATATTCTGATTATATGCCTGAAAATTTAGCTATGATTTCTTATAATTAATAAAAATTCAGCTCTGCTAACTCTGTCAAGATGTGATAACTCCAAACCCCAAACTGTTTGGTCAAAATAAGACATTTTTACTAAGAAGATTTCTAGGGGAAATCCCAGTGGTTTAAAAAGTGATTTTTCAGTTGATTGCTCTTTTCCTACAAAGAGCTGTGCCATTTCTTGTCATATTCAAAGGAGCCCACTAAATGAAAGACCATTCATAAAAGAAGGTTAGGAAAAAACAGACATGCTTTTTAATTAAATATTGGAGGCACTTTGGCTGTCTCTACAATACATTAAAAGGTTAATGTTTGATAAGGATCTAATAAATAATCCTTCAATTTAGTTTAAAAAAATTAGTTGGCTTTTTATGGAAGAAGTACTTTTAATCTAATAGTTATGAATAAATGCCAAGATAAATAATCACTGTGGTTTCAAATATATACAGATGTCTTTCCTCTTTCAGTCATCTGTTATTCCACTCCAACACTGAATTCTGATTGTGGGCAATGTGCTAAATGTTCACATACATACACTGACATCCACTGCAACCTCCACTCCCACCATGGAGGACACAGAAGTTTGCACACTAAACAATGAAGTGTTGAAGGTATTTTGAATGTTACTTAAATGGGAAGTGCAACGTATATAAAAACCAACACAAAATAACCCTGATCCTTCTATGGATACAAATTGAATTTCTAGAAACAAAGTATTTTCTTATCAATACAGTTTTCATTTGATTATTCACTGAATTCAGTTGTTTTTAAAGAGCTGTTAGAGTGAATTAACAAGACACTAGGCTGTACTGTGCATGTAGAATCAGGTTTATTTTTCTTTCTAGTTATTCTTCATATGAGTAATCTGAAACAAGTGATAATCAGTACAATTTTTAACGAAGACTTATCACAGCTGTCATCGTAATTGGTTTCCCATGATGCTTATAAAAATAAAATGGATAATGATAGAAGAAGTATACTCCTATTTTTTTGCATTGTTCTACAGAATTCAGCTGCGCAATTGGTTTTCTCACACAGTCTTCGTTGAAAATGTCTTTGGCATTTTTCTCATTTAGTATGACAATACTCAGCAATAGTTGGGTAGCCATTGTGCTAAAGCAGTTGCTTATTAGACTAATCACTAGTATCTCAGTATTGTCTGGTGCTTCTTCCCAGCTGACTGCTATACTGACCTGTTCTTTCTTGCTTTAGGCTGTAATCACACTTTTGGTATAGGTCCTCTTCTTATTTGTATATTGTATGACTATACTTTACAATTTGTAAGTCTTTTTACAATCTTACAATTACACCAGGAAATAAAAAAATAGTATTGAATGCTACATATTACTTTCAAATACCTCTTTACAGATCATTGCCTTTTCAATATCTGATATGTATACAATTTTTTTTGTCATTTACAAATAAGGATCCTTATTGTCTGACTAGAATCCCTATGCAGAGTAATATTTGTATTTATTAGTCTGATCCGTTTACCTGCAAAATAATTCTCAATGTGGAGGCATAAACTGTACTTTACAGTCTTATATTCAATAACTAGATTATTCATTTAGAAGCAGAAAAATTGTTGAACTACAACTTATGCTATTAATGTCAAAATGGGAACGAAACTATCATTTCATCTCAGCAGAAATATATAGAGAACATTAGCTAGACAGAATGCAATTAGCAAACTTCAAAAGCAGTTAAGATTTTGGAACTACCACATGTGTGGCAGAACAGTGTGTGAGTGAATCTTCCACTGTAATTATTTAAAAGAGGAAAACAGAGGGTAACTATAGACTGATAATTCACAGACTGCCCCAGTACAAATTTGAAGGTTGGCACTAAATGAAGTTTGCAGAAAAGAAGTTCAGAAAATGCAAAATAATGTATTGTGCTTTACAAGGTAAGTTAAAAATTTCAAACTACTTACCTAAAAGTTATTGTAGATGGTAATTTTTTTATGGATTCAAAGGAGGCTGCACAAGTCCGTGGAACAGAGGATTGCATCAGTAGAGGTGCATAGAAAATACATCTGAACCATGAGGTTCCTGGGCTGCACACTGTGGAAAGCTAGGAGATTATTCTGGGGAACTATCACTATAGTTCCTCCTTTGTTATAGTCCTATGTGCACATTGACTTTTGTCCAGTGTTGTAGACAGGTAGTTGGGCAAGATGGATTTCTGCTCTGACTCAGCATACTAATTCATATATTCTCTTATGTTATGAAGAATTAGTAACGATCGCATGTTCTCAGAAGGATTTTCTAAAGTGCCTAAGAGATTTAAGAGAACAAATCTCCTTAAAGGACGTTGAAGCCTGTTCTTCAAGAGTCAACAAAAAACTCTTAAGAACTCTCAAGTTTAGTTTAGCTAAGAAACTCCTATCTTAGTTGTTATCAGAAGTTAATCAAACTCCTGTATCTTCAAAATGACATTTTCATAACAAAATAAAAATTTTCATAAGAGTATTATTTACTGACATTCTCTCAGCTACACATAGCAAAAGAGCATTTTTTCATGTCATGTTTGGGAAAACCTCCTTCTTATTTGGAAAAAGGAACTCTGGAAGAACAAAATAGTTACTGAAAAAAAAAGCAAAAAAAAGGATCATAAAATCTGGGTCCTGATGGGAAAGGATTTGATTTGGGTAAGGTCTAACCACAGCTGATGAAGATCAGTAGTTTCATTTCTTCTGAAATATGAAGATACTTGTCTTCCTGAGGACTGTTATGTTATGTATCAACTCAAAGCAGAATTGAATCCAGAGATGCCTTTTCACGTTTACCGGAGATCTAACCCTAAAGGAACACTGGGACAGATTCTAATTGAAATTCCCACTCTTCAATACTCACTATTGACAATGATGGATCCCCTTCCTCCTCCTTCCTTGGGCTTTAAGTTTATAAATTCAAAAGCAAAGCCTACGAATCTGCACTGTTTGGACATCTACGTGCACTTGTGGAACACAGATTCTAGAACGCAAGATTATAGAATTGTTGAGGCTGGAAGACACCTCTCAAGACCATCTGCTCCACACCGCCTGTCCAAGCAGGGCCACCTAGATCCAGTTGCCCAGGACAGTGTCCAGACAGCTTTTGAATATCTCCAAGGATTGAGACTCTACAACCTCTTTGGGCAACCTGTGCCAGTGCTCAGTCATGCCCACAGCAAAAAAAGTGTTTCCTGATGTTCAGATGGGACTTTCTGTGTTTCCATTTGTGCCTATTGCCTCTGGTCCTGTCACTGGACACCACTGAAAAGAATCTGGCTCTGTCCTCTTTGCACCCTCCCTTCAGGTATTTATACATTGATGAGATCCTCCAGAGCCTTCTCTTCTCCAGGCTGAACAGTCTGAGTTCTCTCAGCCTTTCCTCATAGGAGAGATGCTCCAGTCCTTTCATCATCTTCATAGCCCTTTGTTGAACTCTCTCTGGTATGTCCATGTCTCTCCTGTGTGGAGGAATCCAGAACTGGACACAGTACTCCAGGTGTGGCCTCACCAGTGCTGAGTAGAGGGGAAGGGTCACTTCCCTTAGCCTACTGGAAACACTCTTCCTAGTGCAGCTCAGGATACCATTAGTTTTCTTTGCTGCAAGTTCATACTGCTGGCTCATGTCCAACTTGGTGTCCACCAGGACCCCTGGATCCTTTTCTCCCAAGCTGCTTTCCAGATGGAGAGCCCCCAGCATATATTGGCACATAGAGTTATTCTTTTCCAGATGTAAGATGCTGCTTTTCTCCTTGTTGAACTTCATGAGGTTCCCGTCAACCCATTTCTCCAGTCTGTTGAGTTGAGGGCAGATTTCTTTCCCCAGGAAATAAAATCAGTAGCCTGATGACCTTCAGGTCCACTCTTGATTTCTGCAACTCGTAACTAATGCTCTCTTACCACACTCCATCTCAGTTCTGCCCTCTCCCTACTCATTGTTTCCTTCTTCTGGTAGGATTCACTAAACCCCTCTTTGATCCTTGAGTCAGTAAAATTCAGCTTTGTTCACACCATTAAGAATCCATGACCACAGAATGAAACAAATAAAGACACACATTTCATAAAAATAATAGAGAAATCTATCATATTATCCACAAAGATATTCAGTCTAGCATGAAGAAACTTCAGTTTACAGTACCTTGGTAACAACCTGCAAGCTAATAAATGCAGTGCAGATTTATTTCAGCCTCCCAAAGTTCTACTGTTATTATGTCTATGCCTGACTGAATGAGAAGCCCGAAATGCTTCCAAACTTGCCTCATTCCTCAAGAAAGAAGAGAGAAAACTGTCTTTGAAAACTTAGAGCATGAGGTATCTTCTAAGTAATGAGCACTAAGAACAAAGTTCTCCTGTGAGCAGGTTATCTCATTATTGCTGACTGAAGGACTGTTTACAACTTCCTCTGAGGCAGCTAGTACTTCTTGTGTTCTGAAACATGGGACTGAATGACACACATCAATTTAGTAGGCCAGTATTGCAGTTTCTATATTAATCTATTCATATAAAGCATAATTTCAGGAAGGATGCTGAAAAAAGAAAACCCAGACAAAACATTTGGCTTAAAATTCAGGCTGAGCTCTCTTTATGATGTGAAAATATCCTTCTTGGTAATACTAGAAGCTTATACCCCCAGAGGTGTTTATATGAAAAACTGACAGTTCTATTTAGTTTTGTTCTGCAAGTATATTTCAAACATCAAGATTTACTGCAGAAATCTAGAGCGTCATTGTCTAGTGTCAAAAGTGTTGTCACTCACCTTTCTGAGTAACAACAGACTGACACATAATTCCAGAGGTAGAAAAAAAATGTAAACTTTTATGTAAAAGAAAAAAATTACTGAGATCAAATTAACATTTCTTGCTGTGATACCTAAAAGTCAAATGCAAAATCAGGGCTAAAACATGTTGAAAATAAAACAAAACAAAATTATACAAGACAGTGAGACTTGACTAGAGACTGCCACTTTGTGATCTTACGTTCAATGAATATTGAAGCAATATTTTTTCATGTTTTCTCAATAGAAAGCATCCAGATATTACGTTCTGGTTTTCTTTATTTTTGTCCCCAGCCCACTGTTAACCTTTCTAGTGGTCTAGAAAGATTTACCATGATTTACATGGAGATCATATGCAAACTGCAATTTGTGAGACCACCATACCTGGAAGGATCCCTGAAGCCTTATTTAAGGTTTCAGATTCTTCCAGATGCAACAGCTACAAAAAAGGATTTAGCATTAACAATAGTTCCAAATATTTGCAGAAATGTTTTTGTATGAGGCAACAGTATGTACAATTGCCAACATATTGTTGAAGCACAGTGAATAGCAAATAGAATAATTTCTAGGAGACAAAGAACCTTTATTTGCTGAGCATGCATGTGTTCCACTCAGTATCCAAATAAGATTTTTTTCAGCTGTATTGTGTCTGCTATATTCACATGCAACAGTGAACTCAACTATAAATAGTTTAATTCTTCTACATTCAACCATTTTACCCCCTCCAGCTAGTGAAGATCACAGAGAAGTATAACATATGAAATATTTATCCTAGTTTGAAGCCCTGTTATATTCAATTGCTTTACACTGGCATTGAACTGTTTAGCTTTCATACGTAACATTTTGAGCCATAGTGAATAGCACAAGGACTGAAATTCATACCTTTCAGTACCCTGACTGTTTGACAGTTTCCAGTCAATAGAAAAGGCAGTGGAGCACACAGCTTTATTTATTTGGGTGAGTATCTAGCTAAGTATGCTGGCTAGCACTAAAGACAAAAAATACAACTTGTTGATTTCCAGAAGCATTGACATGTTTATAAGAGTGCTGTGTGCACACAGTTGATTGATAAAGGGAAATAAAAATAAAAAATTCCACACTGCTCTAACTGACCAAGGTCAGTTGAGTTGCATCCTCTAATTTTCAATTACCGCAGAGGAAAAAAAAAAAAAAATCACTTCTCCTTAACTATCTAGTATGAAAAACAGCACAAGCAAACTTTTTCTTTTGTACTGGATATCAGACAACCATTAAACTGGGGCAAGAGTTAAGCCTACATTATCTTTACACAGAATATTACAATTTTTTACAGAAAAATTAAAAATCAACTTACAGGAGGGAATTCAGGCATAAAATAAGAAAATATTCTACTCTAGAATATGCCATACAAACAGCAACAAGTGAGTAAGTCACAAATAATTATACAAGAATGTGCTTAAGAAGCTGTTTGACTCAGGACCTCTGATGAGTGTGTTTCAAAACCAAACACAAAGCCCAGTGAGATGGGAAACTCTTCATTATGCTCGCTGAGCTTTGCCCAGCTCCTAATTTTTCTGCAGTACAGTCACTAAAACAACCACTTGACATGGTGTTGTGGGTTAACCTCAGTTGGATACCAGGTGCCCACGAGGCCCCTCTATCACTTCCCCTTCGGCAAAATAAAGGAGGAGAATAAGATGGAAAAACTCGTGGGTCAAGATAAAAGCAGTTTAATTAAAGCAAAGGCCAAGGCCACACCCAGAAACAAAAGGTAAACAAAGATGTTATTCTCTACTTCCCCTCAGTAAGCAATGTCCGGCCACTTCCTGGGAAAGCAGAGCTTTGGTATGTGTAACAACTGCTCCTGGAGACAAACACAGTAACAAATGCCCCCCTCCTCCTCCCTGCCCTGGGCTTTTATGGCTGAGCTGACGTCACACGGTGTGGAACAGCCAATCCGGGTCAGCTGTCCCAGCTCCGCCCCTCCCAGGATGTGTTACAAACACCCTGCTGGCTGCCAGTGTCACCCTCAGCACTGGGAGGGCTGCTGTGGGGATATAAACCCAATAAACACGGCTGAAGTTGTAAATTTTTTTGTTTGCTTGTTTGTTTTCAAAAGTGAATTAATCACATTTTAGCAATTTTCTTTTAGGAACTGTAAAATTATTTCTCAGTTAAAAGCTGATATTTAACCTGAACTGAATTACCTTGGACAGAACTATAAAGCCTTAAAACCAGGGCTTTAAAATAGAAGTGCTGACAAGACCCTAACAAAAAGAGCACCAGCGGCCCTACTACAATAATAAAATAACAAACAGAAGAGGAAAGTTAAGCCTTCTTTGGAGGAACTTGCACAGTCTGTCTGTTTGTTCTGGTTAATTGAGCTATTCAATGTGGTATTGTTGAGTGAAAGCAGAGTTTATAGGGATGCATTTTTTCTATGTAGTGCTACAAACCAAGAAAAAAGTGACATGTGAAACTACAGGGCCTAAGGGACTGGTCATTGCAAAACATAGCTGAAATATCTGCATTTCTTTTGTCTGCTCTTTTCCTCTCCTGCCCCCAGCTATAGAAAAAAAAAAAAAGAGAAGTTCAAATCAAGTCATATTTGATATTTATGTGATGTACTGGATCTAGCAGAATTACCATAATCTCTTTATCCTTTCTCCATGCAGAAACATGCATCTCTATTTGCCTCTGCATAAACGATAATAATTCGTGGTAACACACTTAGAAGAAAGGATGACTGTGAAACTCCCACAGAAAGTAGTAGAATATATTTGTAAGAAGCATAAAAGTAATACAGGGGTACCCCATGTTGAGGGGTGTAAAGAGGAGTTTTGTTCCCGGGGCAGACCATCAGATTTAATTTACACTAGGCTGTAAGGTGGAATGGCCTGAAAAAGCATTGAGCCTGTACGTGAAACAAGATTCATCCTTCAAAACCTGTCCAAAGTGCCTCAGACATAGCTCAGCCGTACGTGTCAGTGTATTGGCAGACCTGGCAGGCTCACACATGGAGTGAAGGCCTAGCTCTGTTTTTTTCATGAGGTCTTCTTTGCTCAAAGAAAAAGGGTTATAATCCTGTGCATACTAATTCTTAGTAACAGTTTAGGTGTACGTTTTTTTTTTTTTTTTTACATTTTTACGTTTTTTTTTTTTTTACATTTTACATGCTTTTTTCTTCAGCATGAACTAAACTGGGTCAACTAAAATAAATCAGACTTGTACTGTTGGGGTGCGGTTGGTTATTGCAGGCTTTCAGAAGGCAGAGAACTATCCGTAAACCTGGAAGACACATGACCTTGGATTATCAGGAGCAATTCAGGAAGGCCTATTTGAGCCTCTTTAGCTGCAAACACCAGGCTCCAGCTCATGGCCAGAGTACCTTGTAGAGTATAGAGCAGTACGGTGCAGAAACTCCCTCACACCTAAAATTTGTTGAGAGTTCTTGTATGTTAGCCTTCATTGCCACATTAGTGTCTGTATTGCTTGCTAAGACCAGCTGTCTGAAAGGGCCAGTCTGACATAGCCCCACTTTCTGAAGTCTCCACAGAGGAAAGGTAGGACTTACAAGGATGTTTACTGACCTACTGTCAGTGCTCGAGTGTCCTCAGAGGCCCTCATGTCCCTTCTCACCCCCATGGCTCCTCTCACCCTGCTCATGGCTCAGAACCCCACCCTAGACCCTAGGGCCACCAGTGCCTGCCGCAGTGAGGCTGTAGGATGCCATCTCCAGTCCTACCACAGCCCTGCCTGTGGCTGTGACAAGCCGAGTCCACCTGCGGGCTGGCGTTCAGTCCCCATCCCCGTGAGCCCTCACTGCCCCCAGCCCAGGGAGATGCCCTGACAGACATCTTCTTGTGTTATACTTCGTAGTTCAATTATAACATGAAGAAATACTTTTTACTGCCAACCAAGGCCTGATTTTATCCTTGTTGATGAGAAGAGAACGTTTTTAGGTCTAGTACTAACAGATGTGGCAAGAGTAGCCTGCATGCTAGTTCGACTGGAGCGCCTGGACACAGAGCAGCTCAGGGAGAGCTGGTCAGCAGAATGGGGTTCCCCATGTGTGTTGAAGAAGACATTAGCCTTCAACAAGGACCATAGAAACAATATAATGACCTTTCCAGGTTCACACTGATGCAAGAGAAGCCCCGTTCTCTAAAGGGGTGAAAAACTGCTATGAAAGAAAGGTAAGTTGTTTTCTTAACCCAACTGAAACAATTTCAGTATGGAAATCGCTTCACTAGAGCTTTGGGATTTAGCTCCGATCATCCTGAAGTTCTCCAAAATGTCAACCTTTGATAAATTCCAGGACAAAAAAGTCCCAAACAAGGCTTGTTCTCCACACTTTCTAGTTTTTCTATGAAGCCCCTTCAACCTTTCATGCAAATATTTATGGGGAGTGAAGAAGCTGTCTAGTTCACTAATACTCTGATCTACTTGTATCCTGTTATTGAGCATTCTGGGAGAATAGTCCTTTTGTTTTAGGCTTTGGAAAAAGCCATAATAAGTTTGCCTCCGATTAAATGTATGTTTGATGGGTAGCTCAGTGGATGTGACCTGTAAGGAAATCGAATAGTTTCAGTCTTTACAAAGGAAACATTTATAACAATTTATAGCTGAGGTTGCCAAACATGTTTTTCAGAGATGTACTAAAATTACATGTAGAGCCTCAAATACTTCAGGGAAAAGCGAATTTAATCTTAGTGAAAGCTGGTGGTTTAAATATGGGTGTGTGTATATGTAACTATATGCATATATATATGTATGAACAAATAAGCATTAAAAGACAAATCTTTCTTCTTTCTTCCTACTAAATGTCAATGAAGTTGTCCCTAGGTACTGACATTCCTGGAAATATAGCAAAGTAGTAACAGAGGACAATCAGTTTAGCTGTGCTCTGCAGGGCATTCTAACAAAGGACACCACGTGGCTACATCCAGAAACAAGAGTCATCCTTTGTGAGTATTCATAATTCCTGCACTGGAGAGACAAAAAATTTTTACTCTTCTTTCAGTCTTTCAGTTAGTGGATTCATGGCTTGCCACACCCATTCTGCCCTTGTTGTACTTGCAGACATCTTTTGTATCCCACTGAGTTGCCTGGCTGCTGGTGAGGGTTTATCTTCATCTTCAGAAGACAGTAGTAACCATAAAGTATCCTTACAATATCCTTCTGAATTAGACACTGAATGGATTAGCAACAATTAAGTACTGCTGGTTGACTCTACAGTTCTGTGTGTGCCAAATCGAAATTATGATACTTTCTTTTTTCCACTTCTTGTCTGGTATATTTAAACTTCATGCTTTCCAGGGTAGCATTTGTCTCATTAGCTGTTTGCACAATGCTTAGTGCCGTGGCATATTACTTTCACATAGAGCCCCTGGGCACTTCCAAAGAGCTGCTGGGTTTACCTAAGGATACAAGGGTATGTCGATAACAGACAGAACCTGATTTATTCTACTTGCTGTCTGTGCAAGCCAGTTTCCAAAGGGAAGCAGCACAGGTACACAAAGCCATTAGCACCACACGGAGTGAATTTCATCAAGTACAGCAACTTGCTAGCGTATGCAGGGCTTCCAGCCTGATTCACAGTTTGGTTCACGGGCAGAGTGGAGGGTGTGCGTATGCGTGTGGCTTTATCTGCACAAGCCCATGCAGTTATGCCAAAAGATAGGTTGAAGATAAGTTTGTAGCTTTCATTTCAGGCATTATTAGACTGTAGTCTTCAAAAGGAAACAATAAACACCATTAATAAAAATAGCAACCCTTCTGGCCTAGTAAACAGAGCTCATATACGTTGATAGTATTCTACTGGCAACAATGCACTCCATATGCTCGTAAAGGTTACAGGCTACATTTCCATATAAACAGTCAAGACAGCGAACTTCAAATATTTGGAAGAAATGTTTATTTAACAACTGAATACATGCTAAAAGAAATAATTTACAGCAGCAGTTTCATAACATTTTTTTCTCTCCAGTTTTCTAGTTCCCATCTGAATTGAAGTGATAAATACAGGAGTAGAAATTATTTACTACCCAGTGAGGAATGCACTTAAAGAATAAGCACATAACTTTGGCACTGATATAGCAAATAAACCACCTTATCACCTGTGTGGCAAAATCTTGCATTTTAGTATTATGCTGAACACACCGAAATGGAGTACCTCTAGATAACAGTACTTTACACTGTACCTCTTTATCTAGTCAAAAATATTTACATCTCTTTTGGCTAATGTGTAGGTAGCAAAAACTGAACTATTAAACACATACCATTGATATTCACTAAATAATACATAAAAAGGATCAGTAAATGCGCATTCACATGCATTTAATTTAATTTTCTTTTTTTACATAGTGATTTTATTGGGTCATGAAGATTTAACTCTGTTCTGCAAAGATGCACACTTTCTCAGTTTGATGTTACAGTTTAACGTAACCATACAGTTTTTAGAAGCCATTGAACAAATTCCCATCTTCAGTGATCCATGCAAGTACAAACTATAGATGCGGAAGAATAAGATTCAATGCATTTTTGTTCCTTGTAAATGGATATCTTAAAACAAATTGGAATAGATCTTTCTGGTTATAAATGAAATCCTTTATTTCTCTCCAGCTTAAACACAACTTTTTACTCACTTTTTCTAAAGTCTGTAACTAGAGGTTTAGAGGATTTTACTCATGATTTACAGAGATATCATTTTTACCTTGATCTGTCTTCAATGCTTATGTTGCTTTAAACAACAATGACACAAATGGGGGCATAAATTTTACTGAAGCTGCAGGACACCTTTCTGTACCTGAATTCATTAAAAGCTGTGTTCTTTGAAAAATTAATTTCACATCAGTATTAAATGCTGATTTAATTTGACCATAATATGAACCTGAAAATGAAAAATTTCCACTGCTGGCTTGATCTTCTGCCCTCTTATTTATATAAGCAAATACAAAGACATAAACAATAGTACTCATGTCAGTGAGGACTGGGTTGAAGTTTGCAAGATCTGATCATATCAATTGTCCGATTAGACTGCCAGGTTATCGTAAAAACATTACAACTTCTGTAATTTTGTTCCCACAGATAATCTTTCTCTGTATAGAAAAACGTATCTTAGACTTAATTTAATTTGTTTCTTCTTCAGGGGTAGTGAAAGAGGTTGGTTTTGGTTTGATTTTTTTTTTTTTTTCAGCAAGTTGCTATAGAACCAGTTGCTATGAGCATGGTAGAGAAAAAAAAGAAACTTCAATAGTAATTCCACTAATATGTAAAAAGGGAAACAAAGCCATTTAGGGTCTGTTGAAATCAATCTGTATTTTGCCCACTGAATTCTCTGAGGTTCATTTAAAAACTGTTTCCTTTTGTAACAAAGAGGATTCTAATGACTTGATGGTAAACAACAGTCCTACACAAAAGGCTAAAGAGTGTTCTGTGATTACAAGTAAATAATTCAGCTGACAAGAATGCTCAGAAATCAGTCATAAGATGAGCTGAAAAATTAATACTTCTGTACAGGAAAGCACATAGTTAAACCTATGTTTTAATTCATCCCTATTCAGCACATCCTGAAAGTATGGGAATTTAACAGCATATTAAAGTTCACAGGAGTCAAGTTAAACAACAGAGAGACTTAAAGTTGCTTTAAAACTAAATTCCTAAGTGCTTTCCTAAATCATGGCCTTACAGTCTTGTCCTGGTCTATTCAATAATTTTTTTGCTAAAGAATTAAATGAGAAAAAAATCTTGCAAGTTCACCCCCTGCAAAAGATTCAAAGGGGACTAAAGTGACTGGGTCATTAAAGAAAATCCAATTGCTATGGAGGCAAGAAGCCAAGGCTTCATTAATCAGAAGGATACTTGAATTAGTGAGTGGCAAGGAGACTGGGACGTGTTGTGAGAGATGCTGTCACAGCAGTTGTGTGTTATATTGTATCTGATAAGGCTGATAGTGTAGTGATTGGTAAGTTAAATAATCTGGAGTGAATAACAACAAAACAGATCAGTCATCAAGACAGACACACTTCTATATAAAAGCTTCTTTAACAAACTAAGGACTTTGTTCTAGCAATTTTTCCCACAATGACATTACTCAAAATTATGCCATTTATGAACTCTACCAAGATAAAATATGGGAGGCTGGAGAATGATGACCTCAAAAGAACTGGACACCATAGAACTGGGGACCAAAGGCACATCTGTGCTGAGGTGAATAAATCCACTACTTATAACACTAAACTGACACTTAACGGTGCAAGTACATTGTCTGTTTTACCCTGTTGCTCTCCTGTATACAGAATATGACAGAAGTGCAAGGACCAAATTATCTGTTAGTATAAACTAGTCTTAAGCTGAACTTCACCAATTCACTGCTGCATCAGATTTCACCTACCGATAAAACCGTCCCCTAGATCTTAAAACAGAGAGCTGATTTTGAGGTTACTATTTATGTGACCTAGTGCTGGTTCTTTGCATTTGGGTGATCTGGCCCACAGAAAAAATGGAGCACTGAGAATCAGTAGTGTGGACATATTTCTACCACTGAGCTGGGAACAAAACTCCTTAAACTGAATGTGAGCTTTGCTCATGGATATACGACAGTCTATGAGCCACAGTATTTAAATATTAGCATTCACAAATATTTACGAACCAAGAAAGCAAGAGTGTAATTAGTAGAGGGTATTTTAATGCTATTTACTCTTTTTAATTAAAAAAAAAATGTACAACTGAAAAGCAATGTTCTCCTCTTCATTGGTTCAGTCTATAGCAAGGTATCATACAGGTTGAATCATTTCAAATACCATACTTAGAAAAAAAGAATGCAGAAGAATTCCATGCTATACAGTGACTTTCGTGTTAAAATAGCTTAGTTTTAGAATTGCTTTGAAGTTACATGTCATACAGATTACTGCAATAGAGGGGAGGAGGTTAACTGTAGTGTGACTAGCTCCCCTGGAAGATTTTCCAAACAAAAGAGTAAAGCAGCTCATAGTTGGAAGTTGTCTTTTTTTCCTCTACACCAATAATTAGAAAGTACAATATTTCTAAGACAAAAAGTCTAATCTATTTTATAAAAGAGCTAATGTCTGCTGCTTATTTTTCATGGTACATTTAAATTATAGTTTTAATAAAATACATCTTTAGAACAAAGCCGAAAGAAGTCATCAGTAGTAGGCCAGTGTACTCCACATTTTTTGTTCTTCCTGATGATGAATGACTTATGTTGTTCAAATTTCCACAAACAATCTCATTCAGTATTGTTTTTCCTTTTCTAGTACATATAAACAGGAGAACTGGTAGACAAAAGAAGAACAAAATCCTTGTGTCCAATCACGTGTTTCGATGTTCATCACCTTAATGAGTTCATGCAATCTTATGTATAAGTCTGGAAATGGTAGTGCTGCTGATGAAAGGTGAGCTTTGTTTTCCTTTTCTTTAAGATGGCAGCATGAAATGCAGCATTTTCTTTGCATCTCAGGCAAAAGAGAAAGCAAAATCTGCCTGCT
>NW_010116369.1:17095-32322 GCF_000699245.1 Pterocles gutturalis
ACACTTCCAGAACTTTCTGAGCAGTAAGCTAGGTCCGGGTGAGTTATCATCCTTGAAACTCTGCGCTTTCTGGTCTTAGAATCAGAGCCGAGAAGGACTTACTACAAAGTTAGAAATGGATTTTATTGGTGGAAATTGTTTGAACTTTCCACTCTTGTAAACATCCACATAATGCCATGAAAAAAGTTCATGAATATTGCATTTTTTTCCAGTTATCTGTCTATACAAGTTTCTACTTGGATGAGGTTCCTAGAGGTAATGGAGCTCAGACACTCCGTGGTGCCCTCTCAAATTCATGGGTCCTCCTGTTCCTACCTTTTTTATTTTCTTGTAGGTGCTTCCACTTATTTGTATTCACCTGCGCATTGGCAGGCCTTTGCCGGCGTTGTTTGCGGTCTCTTTTCCAAACCTGCTCACAGAACTCATCCATTGTGTTAAGATTGGGGTGATTAATTAACTGCATGAAGTCTCTATACCAGATCTTTTGACTGGGGGTCATGCTATTGGTAGCGTCCTTGATCTTGGAGGTATCACCATCTTCTTCTTTATGGAGCAGCTCTTCCAGGTGGTCAGTATCAATTACTTCCAGGGTTACTTTGAGCAAAGTTTGCATGAAACCATGCTCCACAGCATGACAGAGATAAATACCAGAGTCTCTCCGCTGAAGACTTCGTAGCAATAGGCCCTGTTCTGTCCGGATCATTCGATCATCCACTTTTATCTGCATTGGAAAAAAAGGGGTAATTTCAATAGTTACCTTTCATATACATTCAGAATTGTCCTCTAACCATACTAGTTCCTTAGTACTGTCCTTTCAGCCAGTAAAACTTGGACAAAAAGCCCAAAACCCACATGAATGGAAAACCCCTTGCCAGTCATCTGCAGTTATGGGAGGCTCAAAAACTGTATAGAAAAACTGTTGATGTGCTGCAAAGAGAGTTTGGGGCATTAAGAATTTACTCTTTAGTCCCTACTGCTGCTGAACAAAAATCTGTAGCAACTCTATCAGATGGACTTGCTTGTAAGATTACAGAAGATGCAGACCTCTAATCAGCAGAGTCAACATGGATGCATTTGGCTATATTACCAAAGTCACATTTATCATTATCTTTTAGTCAAGCCTAAATGTATATGTGGCAAAGGTGCTCTGTTGTCCTATTGTTCCTTATTATAAAAGCACTTACACATACAAGTGAGTCCTGGATAAGCGGAGAATTTACAAAGAAAAATAAGGATTAAATCTCAGAATGTTAATATTCAAAAAGCAGCTGTCCAAAATACTGTATTTTTCTGAATAAACTAATATCTAGGATTATAATTTTCTTCTTTGAATCCACATGTTGCTCTGGACAGAAAGGGCACAAATCTGTTTGCTGTTCTCTGCATCAAGAATAAATTATAAATAATTTACAATTTATGCAAATAAAGCAAACAGCAAACATATATAAAGCTGCTAATGTAACTAAGTAGTTAGCACATGCTTTAAAAAATATATAAATGTTTCAGAGCAGTTTGGCTATATTTACAAATACTTCAATGCAACAAATAAGTTCTTGCTTACTAGCTGGATTTCCCTACCTACCAGATTATTCTCTTAAAATATGTGTGACATAGCTTGATAGCAACATGACTTGAGAACCAGGGTGACTAATAGCACAAGAATGTCGGTGACAAGAGAAGGAGAAAAATAAAGTATCACATTAGTGTAATGCAGCGAAAGTCAGTGGTTTTGCCTCTATTAATATTGCTTTTGATGAAAAAAATGTACACATTTTCATACCCTTGTGTCTATTACAGTTCCCAGTTCTTCACTCTGTCTCTGTCTCGTCTGCAGAAAAGTCTTAGAGCATGGAGCACATAGGAAGTGCTCCTGTTATACTATGTTTCAGTCAAACAGTGTAATTACATGAATGCACTTGGACCTTCTTTTCAGAGACCATTTTAAGGTCTTTGTAATATTTAAGTTCATATAATCCTTGTATGATGCTTTAGATGGCACTTAGATAGCATACTAACTTTTTATATTTTTGGAATATCTAATGAAAAACCAGTGTGTTTTGCAGGGGCTCTGACCAGTGAGAGGATATGAATGTTTTCTTAAGTAACAGTCTGTAAAAACCTATTAGAGAGCTTATGGGATTTCATGGTGATAAGAGTAAGAATACGGTGAAGAGCAACAGAAATTACAAGATTTCAGGGAAATTCTGCTGAAATAAAATACAGATGGACATTATTCTTGGAAGGACTCAGGTTCAAGTATATCGTCATAGAGAAGACTAGTTGTGTCTCTTTTTTTTTTCTACTGTACCTCTTCCTTGCGGTCATCATTTTGCTTCTGGAATTGCCAGTAGACTACGGCACGCTGAGATTTTGGACTGCATTCAAGAAAAGTGCTGCTATTCTCTACTCCATAGATAATCTTTTCCTCCAGGGTCTGACCACTTGGGTTATCTGTAAAGCAAGAAAAATAAATTAAAAAAAAAAATTACCAGGGAAGAAAAATCTTAATTGCTAATGGAATTGGTTTGTTTAGAAATTGGGCTCCCTTAAGGTTTTCAAAGATTAAAACTTTAAAAGAAAAATTTCCCCATGTCCGTATGCCTTTTGGAAAATCTCCATCAACATCTTTATCTTTGTAAGCATCCGTGGTAGGGTTTTTTAAATTATTTTTGTATTTTAAATCCTAACAGCTCTTAACATCTCTATATGTGAAGTTAATGAATTTCATTGTAAAACTTTGTGTAAACCTCATTATTATTCATCAAGGAAAACATTTAGTACATAACAAGAATTTTTAATAGCAAATTGTATGCAATGAGAAAACGGAGGGTGTAGTTGCAGAATGTCTGTAATGATGCCTCCTGGGCTCTATGATCATAATACTTTAGAGCAAAGTAATAAAACATGAGGCTATTTAAAAGTAGTATAATGTGTTTAGATTATATGGGACTGCAGTTTGCTGAAGCTGTTAATGACCAGGAATAATGTTTTTGAGGAAACAATCTTCAATTAATCATTTCCTCTCATACTGATATAATTTATGGAAATGTAATGAGGTTAATAAACCAGACATTATGGGAGGGGAAAAAGAAAGTTAAATAAATTACTTCCTTTTGTAACAACAATGTTTCAAGATATTCATCAACTTGCTGGAAATATCGCATAGCTATAAGACTTATATGGCATTTGATTCTTCTCCAATACCGCAGAGGCTGTAAGGCATCGTATTTCAGCTCTCCACCTTAGCTCTTTAAAATGCTGTTATGGACTTAAGTGGCAACAGTACAGTAATCCTGGAGAGTAGATGGGGAGGAAAGGGTTGGTTAGCTATTTAAAACTGTGTTGATCTTATGGGGTTTCCTGTCTCTTTACCACTATTTGCTATTCTTTCCATTTTCCACTTTTGATCTTTAACACTGGAAATCTTTAAGGAACTTCTTTTAATATGTTTTAATGGGAAAGTAATGTCTAGTTAAAATCCTCCCAGAGAAATCCTTTGTTAAGCTTTGTTTGCTTTCTCTGTGCCTTATCATATTGGCCATGTTGCTTAGCAAACCCAAGCTGTTTGCTAGATGACTGAGCCAAAGGTAAAAATAAAATTGAGCTCCTGGTTTATGTTGATATGGCAATCGTATGTCTCTCTATAATGACTTGCAGCCCTGAGGGAGGATGGGAGAAGGGATGGTGGACAGAGTAGGAACTGGTGCTTGCCCAGTTCTCAGTAAGGAACCATCAAATGGCCTATTAACACTATACAAATAGGGAATGGGTTAGCTTGCTTTCCTCTGCTGGATTGTGAACTTTTCCAGCAAGTAAGTGGGGTGCTATATAAACAACTAAGTGAAACAACTTTCACAACATCTCTCAGAAACCACATCCCTGCGAAGAACGTCAGTACAGCTTTGGGCCAGGAAGATGGGGAGCAATGGAGGAATGAATTAGAAAGCAACGCAGCAAAAAAAAAGGTAAGACAACTGGAAGTGAATGTCGTCAAGGGTACTAGTGGTAAGGTCTGAGATGGAGCATGGGTGAATTGGTGTCAGTGAAACAGAGGATGGGAAGTATGTGAAGAGATTAACTGAACATAACTAGAAGTGATAAGATAAAGATTGGGAATGGACAAGATTGGCTGATAACTCATGGTCCACATTCAACACTGTGAGTAGCTGACTGATGTCCTGACTCTTCTGTTTGAAGTTAGGTACTCTAATTTAGGAATAGAATTCACATGGCTGAGCAAGCAGCCAAAGATCCTCATATAATCAACAAGAAACAGTTTGATATCTGAACTGGGATCCATAACAGATAGCACATGCAGGGATGCAGCATAAGAGAGTCAGTAGGAAATGTCCCCTTTTATAGCCTGGGACATGTGTTACTGCTCCAGAAATGTGTTTCCCTGAAACAAAGATTTACAGTATCCAGGAATAAAGGATGGAAACACAGGGGTTTCGCCCTAGGATATATGCCCCCAGAATCCATGAACTTTGAATCATGGTTGCACAATGGCCCAACTTCAACAAGAGCAATCCAATAGTTTGGGTGCTTGTATTGGAATTAGAGCGATCAAGTCAATCTCTTAAGCCTAAGTGGACTTTGAGTCCTCTTCTTTCTCATCCTAAATAGCTGATTTAACCAGCAGGTTACTCATTAGGTGACTTGCAGCACTGCTTGACTATATTTTCCTGAACACAGCATAGTCCAAGTGAATTATACAGAAGCAGAGCACATGTGACACTGGTCTCATTAGATCAAGGATTCTAGATTCTAAGTATCTGTACAAAGGACAAACATAGATATTTCTTTGGCAAAGGTCCTACTGCCCAAGAGCAGTAGCATATATGCAAGTATGTACAGATGTTTCTGCTGGAACACTTAGGTATGTAGGATATCCTTAGTATCTAAGAAGCTAGCTGCAAGTTTTCATGGAAATTACCTTGAAGGTGGGTGCCCTGATGCCATTTCAGACTTCTGAGTGTTTTCTTGGATCTGGTCCATAGCATTCTAGTGTGTTAGTGATCACTATGGAAAGTGGCAGAAGCCCCCTTTAAATTGCCTCACAGCTCCAGAAAATATAGTATGGGTGACAGTCATGCAATGAGAGAAGAAGGATTTAAAAGATCCTTCCAATTCCATTTCCATGATTTAAGGGAGCAGAAGGCAGGTCCAAAAATGTTTATACAGTTCATGTAATATTGAGCACGTGGAGTGCAAAAAAGTAAGCAGAGTGATGGAATAATCACAGAGTGCAGCTCTGGGACTGAGGGAAAAGCTGAAGAGACTAGAAGGAAGAATGAAAGTTTGGGAAGTTCAGAAGAGCAGCTGGAGGAATTAGTAAACCATAGAAATCATGAAGTTGGTTATGAAAGTCAACCCAAAATCCTGTCTGAGAGTTGTAATTCCCAAAATGAACCCAACCGCAGTATCAAGTTTACTGCCCTGATAAATAACCTTTAAATAAGCAATTTCTGACATAACTGAAAACGTATGAAGGCTTAAGTACTTATACCAAGATTGCTTTGCAAATGAATGAATCTCACTACACAGTTAAATTCAGAGTGATTGTCTGAGCCCTGGGCTAAATTGCCCAAAACAGGTGCCTCTTTTACAAATTCTTCAAAAGAATCATAGAATGGTTACGTTTGGAAAGGACCTTAAAGATCATTGATTTCCAACCCCCCTGCCATGGGCAGGGACACCTCCCACTAGCCCAGGTTGCTCAAAGCCTCATCCAGCCTCGCCTTGAACACCTCCAGGGATGGGGCATCCACAGCTTCTCTGGGCAACCTGGGCCAGTGCCTCACCACCCTCACAATGAAAAATTTCTTCCTAATATCTAGTCTAAATCTGCCCTCTTTCAGCTTATACCCGTTACCCATTGTCCTCTCACTACACTCCCTGATAAAGTGTTTCCCCATCTCTCCTGTAGCCCCCTTCAGGTACTGGAAGGCTGCTATTAGGTCTCCTTGGAGCCTTCTCTTCTCCAGGCTGAACAACCCCAATTGTCTCAGCCTGTCCTCATCAATCAAGAACAACTTGATTAATTTCTCGACAGCACTAGTATGTTATGGTTTTTTTTTAAAAAAATTGTTCTTTACCTGACACAAAGGTGATCATGCTTTTAGATTTAAGTATTAATGTTTGGCCAAACACCTGTACAGCTAAGGTAAGGATCCTCAGCTCCCACTAATGTTGCTGTGTAGTTTTTTTATACTACTCATACATTTGCACAAAAGGGCAACTTAAAGAGCTACCTAAACCTTATTAAAAGCATTACCGCTTCAGACTGATATCAAAGTAAGTTTATGCAATGTCTTTAAAGGTGATATATACATAAAGAGATTGTTCTTTTTCTCTTGTTTCTGTTAGTTCACATGGAGAATCAACTGGCTGTTAATGCAAAGAAATATGTAGACAAGCACTAAATGATTGCTGGAGCTTATTTTTGGCTATAGACAAACCCATTTCTTCATCTGTTGTCCAGGAAACTACTAGTCATAATGAAGGGAAAAACTCAGGATAAGTTGGCATTGAAAGCTTATGGGTCATGCAGCTGTCTGTACACATGATCATGTGTAAATGACAAGTAAATATAGGAAATTTTTATAGATTTCCAACTCAGAATTAATTTAGAGAAAATTTCTTAAGTAAAGTATTTTGACAGTGTGTCCTTAAAAGTCTAGGACCTAGAACTGCATTCTCTCAGTACTTTTTGTCAGTTACTGATTCTTTTAATCTAATCACATTGTCTTCATTGCACCATTAAGTAAAATTTTCAGTTATATTTTGTCTCATACTTGCTCTGCTCATTTTCACAAAGTTGTATTATAGCTTCTTGTGATCAGGTGCAGCAGATAATAGCTTTTTCCTGGCCTTGAGTTCTCTTTATTGTTGTAATGAAAAAACCGTGCTGAATTACTCTTTTCTCTTTTGTACAGAAAATATCTTTACAGACAAACATGTCTACCAAATATGGGAAGATATAAAAGCCAGAGTGTTTAGAATCCTTTTCTTGTCTATGAAGATGAAGAACAGACCTGCAGCTTTATAGAGCACTGCTAGCCAGGGCAAGAGAACATTAAAAAAGTGGATGTGTGGTAGCCCAGTTCATCATTTTACTCCTAAGTAAAATGTCCAGATAGTAAAAAGGCAAAGTTAAGACATGCTTCTGCTGGTCATAAAATCCACATCTACTGCCTGGTGAAATTTTCCTATTGGGGAACTGAAAATGTCATCTCAGCCCCAATAGGTGGATGGTCTCATCTGCACTGCAGAAGCATTGCTAGATATCATGTAACTGGAAACTTATGAACTTTCTACTAGATGAGCTCAAATCTAAACTAGTTGTATATTCATGAGTTCTCAACATGTGACAACTACATATTGATTGATTCATGCACTTTTCAAAACTATTTTCTTGGCTGAGTAGCTTGGCATGAGTCTGACAATCAAGAAGAAAAAAGAAAAGCTAGAGTAATGTTAGCTGAAAGTTTCAAATTATTAAAAAGGAAGATTGAGAAAACTGCTACTGAAACAGTGCAACTTCGGACTATTTATCATTCTTGCCATTACAAGGGCTGAAAGGACAAGAGAGTTTTGCGGTATCTCCCATTTTCAGCCACCTCTTCTTTATTTTTCCCAGAAATTCGTCCAGTGGTTTAACTGTTGTTATAAATGTATCACAAACACGAGTAATCTTTTTTTTTTTTTTTTTTTTTTTTGCCAGCAGAGGGAAGTATTGCCTAAGTGTTCGCTTCAATGGACATTTTTTTCATTTCATAAGTGATGATCTTCTGAAGAGTGTGGCAACAAATTAGTAACTGTGAGAAGTTTATCAGCCAAGCAATTCAAGAAAGGAAAATCTGGTCAATACATGGTGAGAATGAAACAACCAGCAACAAACAAAACCAATAGATGTCAAAGAAAACCCATGCTGAAAGCACATGGGACAGGCCTGTTGCAAGGAACATCTTGATCTTAAGGGCTGCTAGTGTGGCACCTGCAACAAAGACCGTTCCATATTTAGCCAGGGTGGTTAATGATATGCTTGATTATCATTCTGTGCAAACTATATGAAGCAACACTTACATACTTCTTGCTGTTCTGAACAAGAGATGACTCTATTCTGTCATAATATGCCTGGACTGGTGATATGAGATTATCAAGTAAGTGAAGCAGAAAAATTAAAACGCTTAAAACTGTTAACTTGAAGAAAAACAAAACAAAAAGACCACCAGTCTTTCGTGTCTGATCCAGGCTATTGTAAGCATTCTAAATTGGGATAATGATGTATAATATTCGTCTTTCCCAGATGTTCAAGACAATTTCACCAACAAATAATTCATGTGCTTCCTACTCTTCCCATGCACAGTCTGTAAATTACATAGAAATTAGTTGTACTTCAGTCATATCCATAACTCACCGTGATGCTGCAGGTCTGAGCAGTGGGTAAGTGGGTCTCCATTTCGGATATCTTGTCGTCTAGTACGTCTGCGAATATCATATTTGAAAACTGTTAGTGACCTCAGTGGTCAGCATTCACATTTGCCATGACTGAAGAGCAACAAATGGAACATACATGTAATTACATAGGTCACAAGTGCACCTAAACAACACTAGGAAGGAAATCATATTGTTACTACTACGCATTCTCTATGCTTTTCAGAATCAGCCTTTACTCTTACAGGTAAAGTCTTCAGAAACTGGTAAGTACATGTCTCTTGTACTGAGCCTATGAAGTTTATTTTAACTGTGTTGGCAACGTTGATCACAGACAAATTCGTTATTTGATTCATAGATACAGAGACTGCTAAGGGATCAAAGCATATACAATACAGTTAAACACACATCAAAAAAGATGAAGAAGTTACAGTTTTTCTGAAAGTGCAATACTTTAAGTATCATGGCATCTTTTAGCTAAAATGAAATGTTAGGATGGATGGCTTTGAAAGAATGTTAGAGTGCTCTATTTTCTACAAAATCTAAATGAAGATACAGAGATCATTTCAGCCACTACAGATCTCACCAAAACATTTCTGATAAAACCTTTTCCAAAACTGTTGCGAATGGCTTAGAATAAACAGAGTAAAACACTTGGATAGGAAGATTTCAAACATCATTTATTCCATCTTATGTAGCTTGAGTCTGGGTTCTAGATTTTATTTCATGTCCAGTTAGCATAGTATATTCTTTCCCCAACTTATTTCCACTGGCTCTTATTGAAAACATACTGATCTGTGCTAAAATATGTTGAATTTCACAGAAGAAAGCTTTTTAATACAGTTTTATTTTGCATTTGTTTTTCCCTCTTTGTCTGCTCCTATTTTTATTTAAATAGCTATGACACAAAATTCCACTGAGAAAATCCTTTAATATAAAAAAAGAAAAAAAAAAGAACAAGGCAAACAAAGATGTGTTTCAAGTGTGAGCACTTTAGGAATCAGAGAAAGCCTGAGGGCTTGCAAAATTAGAGGAGAACAAAGAGGATTAGGCTGCTGAACAATGCTGTGATTTCAGATTATGGCATCCAGTAACAGATATGCAAAAGTTAAGTAGCCTTGTAAAAAGCTCTGTTGGTAACTCCCTTGTGACAACAGCTCCCCTTTTTAAAAAGCCATTGTTCTGCAGCTCAGAGACTATCTCTCTCCTTTTCACTAGCCCTGTTTGCAGACTCTCACCAACAGCCCAGCATCAGCACATACACTCACAGAGGCACCATCAACTGCACAGCTGCCTCCTCTTGGCTGAAAGATTTTAATCAATTTTTTCCACTGAAAACTACTGAAATGTTAAAACTGAAATTAGTTATGTGAAGTATGGCAAGAGTTTCCCGCCCCCCCCCCCCCCCAAATAATCAGAATGTGTGTTTTTTATATCTTCCTGAATAATAGCTTCTTTAAAATGGTCCTAGAGCATTAGCATGCTTTAATAAGAAGGAACCTTCTGTTGATTGATATATGATTCAAAAAATGTACTAATCCTAATTTCAGATATCGTCTTCGTATTACTCATTACCAATGAATAAAAATACACAGAAACATAAGGAACCATAAAATTTTGTTACTCCTTCCTAAATTTTGAAATGCAGCATATTTATAGGATACTATTTGTAGAAAAGAAGTCTGTGGAATGACTCATATTACTGTCAATGGAGTTTGGATGAGATGTTTAGTTAGAATCTCAGGAAAATGTCACACATATCACCATTGTATCAACACAATGATTTATGAAATATGACCCAGAGCACATCTGCATGGGGCAAATTTAAGTGGTCACACTAGAGGAGCTCTGAACTGTCATTTAGACTTGTAAAATACACAAAGAAAGAAAAGTAAATTAAAATCATGGCTCATAAAACTACTTTTAAAAACGAAGGAAAAAAAAATCAAAAAACAAAACCCCAAGTCAGCTATTTGTAAAGCATCTGTGCAATTGCCTCAGGACTCAACTTTCCCAATATTTCTGGAGCCTAAAATTACGAGGATTCATTATTAAGAAAAGGTTGACATTCAAGCTATTTCCAGTAATGCTGATTTTGTCATAGATGCATTCAAAGCTGGCTTGAGGCAGTGGGTACAGCAGATACCAGGTAAACAGAGGATCCTCTTGCCCCGTAACTCAGACCTTTATTCTGCTGCTTCTGCTACCAAGGGAAAAATGGGGGGAAGTAGTGGGGGGACAGCAGCTTTTTCTGTAGGCATTGTCAGGATCCAGCGTCCCAGGACTTAGTTTTTCCTTCATAGGGAACTCAAGAAGAGTAAATTCTGCACTGCAAGGTTTTCCTGTAGCTGTGCAAACCAGTTTATCCCCAGTAACTCTGCCCCTTAATCCCTATAAGAAGAACTTTACCCCTGATGGCAACATTGAGCTTGGTCTGCTGGTTAATAAATTGGAGAGATGGAAAAGGAAAAGACAAAGAGCCCTAGTTCTTCCATCAGTGTAAGCAGATGAATGACAGGATGATGTGCACTAGGGGTCTTGAGATGGGCTGGGAGTAGGAATGGGTGCTGGAATGCTGAGAAAGGGTGAGGTTCAAGGGTAAAGATTAGTAGGGAGGTAACAGAGTGATTCAGTGATAGTGACCTTACTGTCTCCTTCGACTCAGAGGCAGTACTCAACCACACTGATTTCTAACTCTTAAAACTTTCAGATCAAATCAATCTCTTAGACTCTCCTTGCAAACTTCCCTGTTCCCTCTCCTCTCTTTCTTCCTCCTCCTGTGGAGAAACTGCCGTGCTCCAACCACAAATTTGAATTTATCCCATGCAGCTGAGAAAATCTGACCAGCTCTTCTTTTGGAAGGGGTTCAGTTTCTACTTTTTAATTCTTTGCAACAGAATTCCACACAAAGCTTGTCTCAGATTAACTCTGTTTCCTGGTGCAAAAATAGAACCTGATGTTCCATAACCAGCTTTTTCTTTTGTCATCAGTATTTGTTTAGGATACACTGTAATGCAAGCCTTGAAATTCTAATCCCCTCCATCTGAAAAGTTTAGGACACAAATGTTACTTGCCACCCTTTACCACTTTTCATGTCCTGCAACAACCAATCCAAATCTGGAATTTGGAGTCCTGACATTCTCAACTGAGTGTTTGCTACCATTGATTTTATGTATATAAACCCTTATATATATATGCCTGTAGATTTCTTGTTTCTTCATTAAGTGCAAGATATTTGACATATTCAATTTAATGTGAGCACTTTTTTGTCATTTTAGCCAATTTATCATGGAAATTGCAACACTACACTAATGTCTGTTCCTATTTGCAAGTTATTATCTATTCAGTTATTCCTAAATTCTACTTCACTAGCTAAGAACTGTTCAGTAACTAGCTTATATACTTTAAGAGAAAGAATTTCAGGGATGAAGACAGGCAAAGAAAATATTATTTTAAATCTTCAGATCAAGCCACTAGGACTTGTAAAATTTTTATAAAAATGGTATTTTTCACTTGTAGAGTCTGTTTTCCCTTTCCCTTTGCATTGCAAACCCTTTATCATCAGTGCAGATTGAATGTAAAACAGTGGTTGTTCTGATCTGGTAACACTTAGACACACATCAACACTGCAAGTTATACTTCTGAATAATAAAAATGTTACATATCACTAAAAATAACTTTCCACTCATGTCCAAACACTTTGTAAATATTTCCTTTGTATTAGAATTCCTTAAAATTCAGGATAATTTACTTGGGCAAGTAGTCCTTTTATTTTAATATCAAGCCCTCACCTTGTGTTAAAGGATTTTTCTCTTTTTGCCATTTATTACTGAATATAAAGTTATTAATCCATTTCAGAGACAACTCTTTCCTGAATGTTTTCTTCCAACAGCTTTTCAAGCCAACCCAAGAAGTAGCAGTGTTCACTTGAAATCAACCAAGACTTCATATTGCTTGTAACTCACACAGCTATGTTTTCTTTGGAAGAGAAAGGGCTCCAGTTAACCATCCCATGAAAAATCTCCAAGGCCCTCCGGTCATATTGAGACCATCAGTTAAAACAAATAGTAAACCACGCAGACCTCTGTCCCTACCTCTTAGCAGTGGGGAAGTAACGTGAGCAAGATGAACCATCCCAGGCACAGTAAGGGTCTCTCGCAAGGCAACACTCAGCACATGCTTTTCCATACACATCACAGCGGTGTAAAGGAAGCTGTGAAACTCCAGTGGCTGAACCAATGTAGAGCTGTTGCTGTTATAAAAGTTTCAAAAAAAAAAAAAATTCAAATTAACAGGTCTTTGCTAAGAAAGCATAAAAAAGTTAAATAATAATATGTTAGGACGATTAAAAATACAATAAAGGATCATGATCCTGATGTACACTGAAGGAATGAGAAGAGACTTGTCCTCAGGATAAAAAATATCAAACAGGAAAAACTTTGGGTTTTGTATGAACCTCCCAGTGGCTTCTCTAAATAGAAAGAAAAATTAAAGTACTCTTCCATTCTTTCTTTTCTATTCAGATCCTTGCACTGGGAAAGCACTCTAGTCAGTGACAGAACACAAAGGAGAATATGCTTTTGAATTTGAAGAAAAATAAAATTAACATAAATTTCCTATATGTGACCTTGATTTGTGTATGTGTGGAGGGAACATAAAGTAAATTATTTCAGACTGATGCTAAGATATTTCAGCTTGGAAGTGCTGCTATGCACACACTCCTTTGTATGCTTGATAATTCTGATTCTTCATACTCTTTTCTACAGGTGACATACTCTAATTGAAACATATCTTTAATGAGGGGAGATGACTTTATTTTATATAAAAAACATTGTTGAGTAAAAGATATAGTTCAAATGCAGAGAGAAGCCACGAAGTAAAGAAAAAAAAGATGTGAACAAAATGAACTACAGCTTTGTATGACATCACAATAGAATATCTTGTCTCTCTCAATTTCCTCTTGGTATCAAATTCATGTGGTCCATTCGGGAAGCTGGTCCCCAGAGGGACACAAGGAAACTGAACTACTGATCCCACGTGAAAGTCCAAACAGAGATATTTCAGTTTAGCACTAATTCACAAAGAAAACAAGTATGAGTGTAGTAAGTAAATGCAGTTCCCTCTGAGATTGAAAACCAGAGGGAAACAAAATAAATAGACAAACAAAAATTAAATGGCATAATCCTTCTGTTTTGGAAACACTGACAGTTTGCTATCAAAAGCTTAAACTTTGTCGCACAGCACCCATGATGGAGCAATTAAGAAATTCCTGTTTAAGGTCTCACTCCAAGCAGTCCCATCAAGAAAATACACATCTGTACTTATTTTTCTTTCTTAGAAAACATAAGGCTGACATGAAAAATAGGATTTCAAGAAATATTACAAAATTTCTTCATCTCCTGTATTGTGATATGCCAGATGGACCATTTCCAGGGAACTCAGGGATGGAAGGTAGCCGAGGTCTCCTACCAACTGGAAATGATGAGCAATGGATACCAGGAGACAGCAAAACCAAAAACACTCATAAAAGGTGTTGCCTTAACTTCTTTCAGAGACAGCAGCTTTGCAGTTTATACATATTAATTGTTAACAGAAACATCCCATGCATTTATATAAACATCAGTATTTTCTCAAGGGAAACATGACAAGGAAAGCACCCAAAGGAAAATTCACAGGTAAACGGAAAACTAAGCGCTTTCTAAGCAGCTGATTCCAACTATTACAGTGCCATAGCTGGGTTGTAAAACTGCATTCTCTGGGCAAAAATCTCTAAGCACACAGAGCTCTACACAAAGCCTTAACTGTTCATCCCAGTACCCAGTTAGGGATGTATCCTTGAGAAGCAGATGACAGGCAGCAGACATGATAAGCTGCTTCTCTCTAACTTAAGTCACTTAATCAAGTACCCAGCTCAGGGGTATGTTTTGCAGTAAAAAGAGCAGCAATTCAAATCTTAGGTGACCTAACCATTTCTCATGGGATGCCTTTTCTCTTTGCTGATTATGGAGGCAGCATAGGTCAAATTAGAGTTTCAGTTAAGTACCTTAAATGTCCAGATGGCATTGATCTGAGTCCTATGTAATTGGGGAATTAATATCTATATAAGCATGTAGCAATGTGTGGTGCAACTAAGGTAAAAATCAACCCAGAGAATGCACGTGGGAAAATAAAGAAGAATGGTGTAAAGGTTTCCTACAGACCTCTGTAACTAATTTCATTTTGTCAAAAACCCCTCCCTGACTTCTAACAAATGTCTTTAGAATTAAAGAATGACCAGAAACACATAAGAAAAAAAAATGAGGCCAAAATAGGGTTACTTAAAGATTCTATTCATTGTAGATAAGTTCATAAAGTTCAGCCAGTGAGCTACAGCGCGTGTTTCAGGTGCTGCACAGCCTGAAGGCTGCTGCCCTGTTTGCTGATCTTCTGATCTTCATGGTTTTAGACTCCAGCTGGTGATTATTATTCTGGACACTAATAATATATAAATCCAGGAAGTATGAAATTCAGAAAATAGTAATAGAATGATTTGCACCAATGATCTGACCTTACTTTGCCATACACAGTCAAACTGCCTTTTGGGCAAAGAGCTTCTCCCAACAGATTTTCAATTTAATAAATCAGCTGATTATCAAATCAGTGGAGAGTAAAAAAAAAAAAAATTTAAAAAAAAAAATTATCCTCTAAAATTCTTCCAGAAGTATTAGAACTCCAGAAAAGCTGAGGAGACTAATGTTTTAAGCAATCCAGTGGTTTCTGTTTGCCCCACAGTGCTGCCCAAAATGCAG
>NW_010116369.1:32362-50196 GCF_000699245.1 Pterocles gutturalis
GTCAAATTAAAAAAAAAAAAAAAAAAAAAAAAAAAGTAGTGCTTAAAAAGAAGATTGTAAAGAAGAATTTAGGCAGAATTTTAAAAGGGACTTTAGGGAGCATGAGGTTCAAATCTCATTTAAATTATTTTTATGTCTGGAAGAGCAACTGATGCTGAATAGTTCAGGTGTCTGTTTAAGTGACATCCATTCTGAGTTTGTCTTTTCTATATGCTCGCTACGGAAAGAAATTATCATCTCTGAATAAAATTCAGTGCTTTGTGAACAGCACTATGAAAGTAGTCACCAAAGCCTTTCTGAAGGTTTCTGCCTTGCCTTTGACTGAGAATCTTATGGAGGAGAAATTATAGCTCTTCATAGCACCTCACCAGACAAGGAGATGGCCTGTTATCAGCCAAGGGTCTCCTTGGAGTTCTTACCATCTTACCACAAATCCAATGGCTTTTTGAAACAGAGGATCACAAACCTGACCCTGAGAAAAAGATGGGAGCTTCCACCCCAAAAAGTTACCTTTGACTGAAAGCCAGGCCCGACTTTTTGGCATGCTTCCACATTTTTAAATTGAGGGAAAAATGATGGAGCCCCACTTGACAGACTCAGGGCCAAGCGGTAGCCAGGGGGTCCTGGCAAGCCTGGCTCCCACAGACCTCTGAATTTAGGCAGCTGCAGTGTTACAGTGGCTCTAGGATGCTGTCCTCTGGAGGTTTGTGCCTATTTCTAGCCATGAATAAGTTGTTCAGGTAATAAAGCTACACAAACCTGAGGCTCTGAACCCAATTAGGAGGAATACATAGATTCACTGAGAAAATGTAATTCCTGTGAGTTAAAGACAGCAGAGTTGAGAAAGACTGCATCAAGGCTTAGTCTTGCACATAAAGGATATATTTCCTTGCTCAAAGTCACTCTCGCTCAAGGGCCAATTTCATACTCATAGAGAGAGACATGGAAGTTTTATATAATTTATATAATTCAAAAGGTACACTAAGTTCTGCTCCTGAAGAATTTGTAGATTTTGCTCTTTAGGAAGAAATGTCATTTGTAAAATATCATATTGGCACGATGGCAAAAGAGGTAGCTTTGAATAACTGGTGTCATAAAATTAAAAAAATAAGGGGAAACACCCCATACCATGTTTTTATAATTGGATGAAAGAACTGTTAGTGAAAAACCAAAGTGAAGTTATTTATATTTCAAGTTATTCAACAGGACATGCTGGTTTTACTGTTTACATTTCATGCTCCTGCTTTCTACAATGCATAGAATTATCATGCTGTTTATATGAAAAATGCCCTGCTTATCAGAACACAATGAGTAAAGTGTTTGAGTTATAAAACTACATGTTGCCATATACTTATTCGACACAGAGACACAGTGCCAAAGCTTGTCATACTGTATCATGATTCTGTCATTTTTAGCCTGAGGCTGGTTGATTTTTCATGACTTAACTCTGCCTGAATGACTTGTGTTTTATGCTCTTTTTTAGCTTTAGACAATTTTAGCAGTGTACATTTGTTTTCAAAAGACTCAGGGAAAATGGTAATCTCTCCTGAATAACTAAGGGTGCTTTGAATAAGTGTTTGTGTGAAAACGCATGGTCAGTTATCAAATCTGATTGGCTGCTTTAAGGGAATGTACTTATAAAAATAATCCAAAGCAGGGTATTTTGGTATGATGTGAACATATATACAGCTTGACAGGTTTGTTTTTAAATATCCCAGTATTCAATAGGACATTTTTTTTGTCTTGCCATTTTTGTTGGTTTAGGTGATAAACTGTGTCAGAAGAGCATCCCCAAACAACATGTTTTCTGTCAAATACATGAATATTTTCAGACAAATTTCCTAAATACAGTGAATTCTGAGTTAAATATGCAGCATTTCAAACATAATATTGAGCTCTGTCTGTTACAGAATGAATTCAGCTTCTGTTTAATAATGTACAGAGTCAGGTAGATGAATTAACTAACACTCATTTATAACACACACAATTTTTAGTGCAGCCAGTCCTGGAAGTAATACCAAACCTCCTCTTTACTGACAATGACAATGATGGAAAAAATAATGTGCATGAACAAGTTGCTTGTATTTATTGAATTAGGCTCCAAACCAACACAAATATGAAAAATAATAAAAAAAGTTTTATTATGTTAAATTTGACACTAAATTTTATGTCTCAGACTTAAATGACAGTGGCTGATGTCCACCTATCTAATTCCAGGCAGAACTGGAAGATAAGCCCCTAATACCCACTTCATTCCCAGACTGCAACATAAAGTTTGTTGTACAAGTACCTAATTCATCAGCTGCTTCACAAAGCAGACAAACAATAATTGCCAGTATTTGCTCAGAAATGCAGGAACCACCTTTACTGTAATTCAGACAAAACTTTACCTCCATCCATCAAGAAATCCAGATCATTTTAGTTAAGGTCTACAACAAAGGCTATAATACTTTTCTTTAAGAACTTAGTACACTCAACAGAAAGCAGGAAATATAAATTCTGGAGTCTGGAACCCATATCCTAACCATGGCACTGAACCAGAAGGCCTGGAAAATTTGGACTAAATCAAATCTACCATTTTTGTTAAGGCTGAATGATGCACATCCAGGAATGGAATGGGCATTTGACAGAAAGACAGGAGGATGTCTCATTTCCAGTCTTTGCTTCCACTATCTGCATTTTGTACTAGACTATTCCTACAGAGACTAGAACTAGTCTCATTAAAGCAAGAGACCAAGTCTGGCTACTTGTTTTGAACAGTTTCTCTGTCATGAGAACATTCCATAATGTGGAATTTTTTTTTCTAGAAAACCTCCAGACAGATGGTTAGTTTGTGTTCAGTTTCCACCTTAACAGAACATAACACAAACTAGACTTTTCGTTTCTCCTTTGAATGTCACATTTTCCTGAGAAACTACTGATGTAAAGGGATGGGATGCTGCTGCTGTAATTAATATGTCTCTAGTGACTGCCAAGTTACTGTCTCTAAAAGACAGAGACCAATTAATATTTTAAAGTGATTTAAAGTTTGTGCACATAGTACCTGTTTTGTGGAAATCTTCATTGCTGAAATAACAGTGGGTTCCTAGGGGGGGAAAGAAAAAAAAAAAAAAAAAAAAAAAAAAAGAAGAGTTAAAATATAAAATGAGCTCTATAAATAAAAAATCTGCTAGAATGTTATTTGCCCAATATAGAAACCCTGAAATTAACCTAGACACTCCTTAGTAAGAGTGCTTCTTGTTGTCTTTCGCAGCGGAATAGTTTCTAGCTGTAAGTGAATTAGAATGCATGTATGTATCCGGTGCATCTTTGATTGCTATGTTGATTGTAGACATGTCATTTTCCATGATTATTACAGTTTCATTGTGACAACTTTCTTACTAGTTTCACATCTTGAAATTAATTTCTACACTTAACATTAAAACTATATCTAAAGAACAGCCCAAGTAATACGAAAATAATAATTGTTGTATCAAAATACATAGATACTCTATACTGAAGTTGATAACACTGAAATAAGCAACACATTTTAACCATATCAAGTTGAAAAACCCATTCCTGCAAAATTTTATTCATAAAAATAAACCTTAATCTCAAGCATAATCTTGTTGACTGCACTACACTGTTCACATACAAAGGAGTTACCCAGATTTGCAGAACACAGAACCGTAACTGACAGGATGGTTTTTGCACCCTGGAATAGCCATTATTTAATCAACCAAACGGGTCACTAGGACAGTCCCTGTTCTCCTAGATAAGTCTACTCTTAACTATACTTATCTGTAGCAAACAGATGTCAAACCAATATCCACTCTCTTACATGAGAGACTGAGGAAGTATTTAACAGAATAAGTATATTTAGATCTGATTAAAAGACTGTTACGACTTTTAGGCCCAGCTGCTTGAATTGATTTTAATCCTGAGAGTAAAAGTGGCATAATTTGGTTACAAAGTGTGCAAGTCAATTCTGTATGAACTTTATTCCACCTGAAAATCTGCTATTGATCCCACGCACCATACTTCTGGTTATGTACATTAATAAAATCCTTATTAAGCTTTTACACTTGTTTAGCTTTCAACCTGCTTATCCTGAGAGTATTTGATATGGGTCAGTGGATGTTAAGCATGTGGAGTTGCCTTTACAAATGCATTGATAGACCTTGTATTAGAAAGCATCAATTAAGTGTAACATTTGAATGAAAATTGAACTCATTAGTTTGTTTGCTCAGCTGTTCAGAGAAATATTGCACAAATGGGGATAAAAGAAGTATTTGTTATCAATGTAACAGATATGGAAGACTTTCAGTTTAATGGAATTATAAATGAAAAGCATTGTATTGAGCACATTGCAGCTTAAGCATCAAAATACATTGTTTATGATGCACGTAGACTCCTTAGTAACTAAGGAAAACACACATTTTGTTAAGGTACATGTAAAATCTATTGCAAATTCCCTATTGAAAGATCCACACCGTACGCATACAAATTCTGCTCATTCCACTGAAGTACATTAATGTCCTCTTTAAGGTTTAAATACATGCCAAAGTAGATAAATGATCTTTCAAGTAAATCAGAACACCAAAATCCTTTTGTGTGGCAAATAAATACACATGTAAAGTAAAATACCAGATTTAAATTTGCCATTAACTATTCTATTTCTGTAAAGACTTTCTGAAATACTAAAATACCAGATTTAAATTTGCTATTAACCATTCTATTTCTGTAAAGACTTTCTGAAATAAAACTTGTACTCCGTTTATTTTCTTTCTCTGATCTCTTTTAGCTTGGCACTTCTACTCGATTTAGGGAAGAGACTCATAGATTATCAACAATTGCCAAATTACCCTGCATTAATGTAATGACTTTTGCATGTATAAAAAAGAGAAAAAGCTGGGAGCCACAAATTACATGTCTCATTTTCTCCTCACAGTTTCTACTTTATTTTTCTCTTAAAAAAAGAAAAAAAAACACACTTTTGCCCTCAAAAAAAAAAACCATGGATTGCAGAAAGAGAGATACCCATTTTTGAGTGGTATCTTGCACTCCAAACAGCTATTTCTGTGCAAGACTAGTACCAGTAAAGGCAAAACTGCCCATAAGAAAAAAAAAAAAAAAGTAATACTGAAAATAATAAGATATACAAGCTCTTTTTAAATATTTTTTGTCTGTTCAGAAACCAAAGATAAAGGGATAGCAACTGAGCATGATGAGGACATGGTGGCTGGGCCCCTGGGGTAGGTTGGGAGCAGAGCCCTCATCAGCACATCTGGAGTGAGAGCACGCGCCGTGGGGCTCTCCCTGCACACAAGCATCATCTCCTCGCTGTCAGATTAACTTCATGTTCCCAGCTAGGTATCAACCCCTTGAAAGCCTGGAGCCTGTGAAACAGTGCCATAAAACTGCACTGACAAAAAGAATAACGCGGGGAATGTAAATGATTCGTTTTTGTGTACAGAACACAAGACATCCCTGGGTTCTGTCTGGAAAGTGTTTGAAAGGTTGACTCAGCCCCGGCTTGCAGGAGTGCCTGTGGGATGCCATGTTTTTTTAGGTGGCTCAGATAGGAAAAATGGAAGAGATTGATTTTCACAAAAAAAGTACTAAAGATTAGAGGGTGTTTACGGTGTCCTGAGTCAAACCATGAAAATGAGACCCTGAAGTCCCCTTTGAAAAGATAAACACTCTCTTTGTTTCTCAGATGATTAGGCATAAGAAATCTGTGCAGATCACTGTTTTTCCTGGAGTATCCCTAGTAAACACTATCCTGATAGCCTGAATAGTGTTAAGACTTGATGCAAGTATAAAATTTGTGTATGGCATATCTCTGTGGGAGAAAACAGACAGGCATTGTTCCCAGACTTGCACAGATACATATTAACTACAGCATGGAACAGCTCTAAGGCTCAGAGATACTAATTTACTTTTTAAACCACAAAACAAGAGGCCAGAATGCCTTTTCTTTTATCATTAACCTCCAGCTAGCACTGAAAGTTCCAAGGTTTATTTTGACTAGTGTCTGGGTCTCTAAATGACAAGCTAATTAGAGGGGTACGCCAGGCTATTCCTTGGCTCGACTGCAAGAAGTTTCGTTTGCAGCTGTCCACAGAGAAATCTACAACCTGACACTTGAAATTTAGCCGCACTTACCCGAAAGACTGTCATTTCTTCCAGCAAGACTTCCTCTAATTCATGCCAAGTCTCCTTAGGAATTGAAACCACTTTAAGAACTGTTCCAATATCTTGAAAAGGAAAAAAAAAAAAAAAAAAAAAAAAGTTTTCAGGTGCTTAAGATGCATACTTCAGTTTGAGAGCAGCCAGTTTCTTGTAGTATATAATTATTTCACATAAAGATTGTGAAGCTACGTATCTCTGAGCACTTGTTGTTCAAAATACTGACTGCTATTTAAAATAACCTCGCAAAACACTGAATTCCAATGAGACATTTCACTGAAGTCTTTCAGTTATCAAAATGCAACAGAGAGGATAAATACTGCTATAGTTATTAAAGAATGAAAAGGACTGAAATACTATTTAAGTGACAGTATAAAAAGACAGATGTTTCAGTCATTTAATTGAGGAAGGAAATGCACTAAATTTACCCAGGCATGTTTTATTGTCCATTTTGAATATGTTTGTCATTCTTAATATGCATGTGAAGATGCTGTCAGAAGGCTCAGTATGGATACAAAAACATCTGGACAAATGTTGCTAGAGATGAAGCTGTTAGATCTCTTAAGTACATGCGATCTTCCCCATGTCAAACAAAGTACCTAAGATGTATAAGGCCCTTAAGGCATCTGTATTTCTCTGTCTATTAGATCCTGGTCTTCGCTGAGGGGTAAAAAGCAATACAACTTGTATCTTCTGTTTAGAAATAGGTATGTGCCAGCACACATAATACTATATCCATTTACATTCTTGGAGTTTTACAGTTGGCTTTAACGTGAACACTGCCAACGCTTGAAATTCCAGAGTTACAGTCTTTGGTTTTGCGAATACAGCTGAGGCTTAAGACCATCTCTGTTTTACAGCTTCTGCATCTGTGATTTATTTGTTTGTTTCCAGGAGGAGAATCTTCAGGGAACAAGAACAGAAAAGAATCATTCCTAGGTTGGTACACCTCACTGCAGACTCTCTGAAATGGAAACACTCTGTCTGTGACTCTTCTTTTTAACCAGCTGAGTATAGTGCCCTGTAAATATATCATGGGAATAACAACTATTCCCTGAGGACTGTTCCTGCTGCACAGTCTATAGTAGTAACAGCTTAGGAAAATATTAGGCATTGAAAATGGATAAAATTCTCAGAGGAACAGAACCATAAAGGTCAACATTCTAAAAGAAAAAAAAAATTAACCATCAATTACACCAAATCAAAATATATTTTGCTTGGATATATATTTGTGTGTGTTAGTTGAAACTTTTGATCAAAAAGATGACAATCTACCGCTTCTATATTGAAAGTATGTATAAAATTGAAACAAATAGTTACACAGTTTGAAAAATTTTTATAAGGTGACTGACTTAAAAGCTATTGATTTAATGAGAAAATTCTGGTATTTCAACTTCTCTATCTGAATTTGGATTAAAATATTCTAGAAATCCTACAATATGCAGTAGAATTGAGATTTTTCACTTTTCTATCTGCTCGTCTTTAAGCATATGTTGGTTTCTAAGTACATATTTCTGGAAGTTTAGAAAGCAGTGAGTTTTTTTCCACAAAATATATACATCACTGTTTTCTTTCAATAGTCACAAATTTATAGATCCTAATCTAAAAAGAAAAAAAAAAATAACAGTTCTTTCCTAACAACAACAAAGCAAAGCACAGATTTCTTTTTATTTAGGCAGCCACATGTACAAATTAAGCTAGAAAAATATACTAGATAAGTTGTTTTGGAAGTGGTTTTCATTATGGCTACTGCTACTAATTGAACTAATTGAATATATTTAATTCAAAGAATATTGAGAACAATACAGAACAAACACAATATAAACTTTGAAACAAGAAAAAAATCCATATTTCTATAGCAGAGTAATTAATTACAATTTACATTAGTTTTATTTGTACTTTAGTGGATGAGTTCATTTCCTTAATTATCCTGATAATTTGATGACTGTGGTTTTAAGGAAAATACATTGTATAGATGAAAAAAAGAGAACTCTGATCTAATAAATATAACAGCGTAGCAATGTGCTATGACTGTATTCTGTGCTGGACTATGACTGTCCTCAGTCACGATCCATCAAATGTCATATTCTAGAAATAAAGGGGGATTTTTGATAAAACAGCACAAGGGAAACTGTGGGGCCTTAGTGGGCACTGAGCAGACATGAGCTCCCCACATAATGCTGTTTCAAAAGAAGGTCTGACTTTTAAGTGGATCCTGCAACAATTACAGTCGCTTGATGCTTGAGAAAGCCTCTGAGGTCAAAGATACACTGGGTTAATCACTACGGCGACTCTGGTCAGGCCACAGGTACCAAAGTGGGGCTTTATCTCAGTTCTAGATCAAGTTTTATAGAGTAGTATTTCAAACAATTTCACACAAATGGAATCAGGCTTCTCCTTTAGGATCAATAGGCTCTGCTCAGTAAGATAAGATTACTGTTATTAATTTGCTTTACTGACAGATGTACCTTGACTGTGCCAAATGATCCCAAACATCAGACGCTCAGGATATGCATTAAGTGCATATCTTAAATCCTGTTTTTTTTTTCTGATATAATTTCAAGCATGCCAATATGATTTCATTTCCATTGTGAAACACACTGGTACAATCACGGTGGGAAAGAAACTGCTCAGCTAAAGATTTCACCCACAGGAAAGGAAAATGTGAGCACACTGGATGGCTATTAATTAAGTTGTATTCAATTATCAACAGTTATACAATGAAAAGGAAAAAAAAAAGTATTTCTTCAACATATTGAAGTTCAGCAGCATGTGGGAATTATGGAGATTGCTGCAAAAGCAATGGGAAAATACAGACAAATGTATCTAATCTGATGGGGCAGACCTGCGCAGAAAAACCCAGCCATACCCCAGAGAGCTTAATTCTGGCTTTGTCATAAATTCAGATCATCCAGTGGAAAACTGGACTGTGACCAGAGTCCCTAATCTGCTCCCCAGCTTGTTCTTTGCTTGGGGAAGATGTAATACGTGCTGATTATGTATCTGTTTCTGGTTCTTTGACTTTGACCAGGCAGCTCAGTGCAGCTTTCTGGCAGAGAGCAGGCAGGGCCTCAGTTCTGCCTCCTTTCCTTCCCCCCTGCATAGAAGATGCCCTTTCCTCTTTCTGAAAACCACAATAATGACAGTGAGCTCAGAAGAGCACCTTTTGTGCCCCAGGTCCAAGCACAGGTGTAACTCCTGTTCTTGTCCCATGAGGGTATAACCTGCTCCTGGAAAAAGAATAGTTTCTATGGACACAAATAATATTTCAAGAAATAATAACACTCTGCCCTTACAAAGCTGCATTTTTAGTGCTGAAATCTCTTTTGGCAAGCGCAAGTAATAATCTTTCAATACTTTTCTTGCAGTTCTTAGGAACAAATATCAGCAATCTTGGATGGGATCCAGAGCACTTACCACACATCTGAATATTGGTGGTTTAGAGAATTAAGAGAGCACCTCAATTCCCAACTGAATTGTAAGAGCTAGATACCACTGAGGCTCCTTCAGAGGGAGACCTTGCCTGACTAATTTACATAAGAAGCACTATATGTAAAGATAACTATCTAAAAGCTATAGCTCAGGTTTAAGCAAGCCTTCCTGTACTGTACAGAAACAGACAGGAATTTCTGCATAACTATTCATCTTACTCTAATAGAGGTCTTGAAGAAAGTACAATGAATCTCTCTCTGGAAGTACTTATCATTCATTTTCACTTGCAGCAGCCAAGGCATCTTTCTTAGACTGAATGCCACACTTTGGTGAGATAAATGCCACCTCTTATGCTCAAGATGTAGACATAAATCAGCTCCTTATGTTTGTTCAGCATCATACTCTGGATGCTGAAGGGCTTGTTCCCTCACATCACAGTCAAGGGGAGTATTGCCATTAATTTTTTTTAGGGCTGAATCAGGTCATAGAAGACCTGTTGAAAGGCACAAAACACTGCCAAGTGTAGATGGCATTGAAATCTCTAATGTGTGATGGAAAATATATGTGTTGTGTAAAATCATATGAAACTACTTTTCAGTGTTTTATACAAGAACATATTGTAGCACTGTAGCACGGATATCTAATAACTCAGTTCACAGCTTTAAAGAGCTGGAATACTTTCTGCAGAGCTGCATTTCCTGCAGTAAATGTTCTGAATTGCTATGCATGCACTGTGTTTGGTACACAAAGCTTCATCAGCTCTCAGTTTACTCATAATATATTTCAGGCATCAACATGAAAGAGACCTTAAGATTTATTGCTTTGGAAATCTGACCTCAGGTCTAGAGTACCAGAGCTGCACTTAAACCAAGTCAAAAATCAGACTGTTATAAGACAGGCAGACAGACAGATATTTTTTGGTTCAAAATTGGAAAGAAAAAGGGGGGGTTTGGTTTGATTTGTTCTGACTTCATGATGCCAATGTCTGATTATTAACAACTATGTTCAATAGAAGTTTTAAATATTTTTATTCAACATAAGTGAAACGACAGCCAACTAATGAATAAAGGTGAAGGAGCAGATCTACAAACTGCATCAGCATAGTTCTGAAGACACTGAACTTAGGTAAATACATATGAGCTAATTTCTGGTCACTGTTATTTCTCATTATTAACTTTCTGGAAAAAAAAATCTCTTTTCTGAGTGCGTATTTCCACTTTTATAAAGTGTTCAAGTTGTATGATTCCACAAATGCTTTGGAAATGGTATCACATTTCTGTTTGAACAAGAACACTTCTTAAAATGCGTGTGCCAGATATCTTCATGTTAAGTAAAACGATGCACTCTTCTGGCTAAAGAGCTGGGCATCGTACCTGAAATACTTGAAAGGCACACAAGACATTTCCCATACCTGGATACCTGCCTTATTCATGTTAATACATCTTATGCTGCGCTTCAAAATGAGTACCTCAAAACTGGCATTTTAATACTAAATTATAATTAATAAGGCAAGATATTTCTAATAAAATTCCCTAATAACAGTAGTTGAAAAGAGAGCGGTTTGATCTTAATCCAGTTGGCAAAGCTCCTAAAGAAATAAGCTATGCAGGCCATGGCCTGAACCTGTAACAGTGAATGTGTGTAACAAAGACCTCCCCACACGCACAGGCTGGAGTCTTGCCTCAAATATTCACAGGTATACACTGGAACATAAATCAGTGTTTTGTCTTTCAGACGATGAAATTTTATCTGATCTAGGACTCCATAACGCCTGGAGGAGCACACAGTGTCTCACCTGTGCCAATGAACATCACATCGTATTGGCCATCTTCTGCGTCTACTCGATCTACCACTATCTGTGTGAACTGGTAATCCACGTCTGTTTTGATCATGATTGGACGGTTGTTGATGGGGAATACCGGGTTGTACATGGCTGGATGACTTCTTGCAAATGTTATAACTTCATCAGGAAGGTCCTTGGTGGAATCAAAGCCTCCAAATGTTTTACTGGGACACTGGAAATAAAAAATAAAATGTTTTACATTGTATTATTGATCACTACTAACATATTAGAAATCCATTTAATTACAATCATCCCAACTACGGCAGTCTATAATTAAATATGACAGGGGATCTAACTGTTTCATGACAGACAGCAAAAATCACTAAACATCTCTATTATTTTTTTCATTTTGGATTTAAATCAATATGGTTAACAGAACGTAAATGATCCTCACACATCATTTTTCTTACTACTATGCAGTGCAAAAAGATTTTCAGTCATTTATTGTTTAGTAATCTTTGATCGCCAGAAGGAAGAAATCTTGAATTATCTGAAGTCACTCAATATGAGAGAAGCAATTTCAGGATTTGGTTATGTATGCAACAGAAAATTAATCAACTATGCCACCATTTTAGTTGCAAAGTATTGTCTTCAGAAGTTGACCGGAAATCAATTCCTCTCTGAGGAACCAAATCCTTAAACACTGGGACAATTCCCCTCTTCTACTGACTTTTCAAACTCCTGCTTGTCTCAACAAGCCTATGCCATCCATGTAGTCTGGATAACATGGATCTTGTTACACTAAATCAAATCAAATGACTCATGTCCCAAATGTGTCTCTTAGCTCTCCATTTATTCTAAAGAAAGCCTCTGTGAGTGTTGCTGCTCATACTGTCAATGTGAACAGTCAGGTGAGATGACTCTCACTAAAGAACTGACATGAGTCCTCCCTGCTGTGTACTGCACAGTAAAGGAAAAGTTGGTGTCCCCTTGGGATTAAGCTCATCTCCATGAAGTAACACAGGAAAGAGTCCCTTTGGCCCCTTATACAGCCATGGGTGGGACACATCCATGAAAAGCAGAGAATTCTCTGCTCACGCTCTCCCAATGTGAGTAAAATGTAGAGGCTGAGAAGGGAAGGAAAGCAAAGACCATGGCTTTGGTTTTCACATAAATATCCCTCCACTTTCACCTAGCTCATGTCCCCAAGGAGAGATATGAGGACTGTGACCTCTAACGACCACTATTTGCCCTTGTGTCTTCTGTAGAATTCGTAATTATTTTATGAACAATTAGAGGTTACTTTAAAGTAAGTATTAGCAGTGCGTTAGTAATGTTGAATGGATGAAGAAAATTAACCACAATGGCATTAAAACACCAGGCCAAAGATACTCAGCAAAGAACTTGGTGTTCTTCACTCCTAATCTGTTCAGAGACGGATATTTAAGACATATAAAACTCTGAAACCCAGCTGACAATTACTATTTACAGCATTTGAACTTGAAATATAAACAGCTGGTGTTAAAATGCCCGAGATAATTTGCCCTTTATATCCACGTATAGAATATCTTCCAATTAACTTAAAAACCTAGAGGACAACATCTTATTAGCCAAGAATCCAAACCCTGCAGCACGCTCAGTCGATGAAATCAATTGTCTTTGCTATCACCTTGATCCAAATTATTAATAATTCATCAGAAATGAAATTAAAAAAATCAATGTTGTCAAAAGCAGTAGTTGTTATACTCAGCAAAGGGATGGTTCCAGCATGGACATATAAAGTGTAAATTGTCCCTTTTTGGCATATTTGTTAGTAAGCAAATTCCTGCACTCTGTTCCATTATAAAGAATGGAAGGGAGGAAGGGAGGGAGGAAGGACATTTGATTAATGCATGTGGAGCAGACTAAGCAAAAAGCAAGTATCTTGTGTCAACATTTTTCAGTCTTTCACTATTATATGTTCTTTCTCTCTTGTACAGAAATATTACAAAGAGAAAATCAGGGTTTTTACAATCATTGGCTAAACCATTGTCTGTCTCAAAATCATGTTTAAAATTCTACACTTCTGTTTTAAGTTTGCTTTACACTTGATTAATATTCTAATTGCTGCTCAATACTAATTACTCAGATTAATTAAATAATTATTAATTAGATAATATTTATAAAGTGCTTTAAGTATAAAAATCACTACACAAGAACTAAGTCTTGTTAATTGCAGCTGGGTAAACACTGAGAAAAAATCATTAAATGAATATTAATTTCAATTTTAAGTAAATGAATTTCAGCTGTGTTTCTATTGCTTGAATATTTACTTTCTGGCTCATTTTGTAACAAAGGACTGTACTCGCAGCAATGTTGACCAAGATATATTTCATACAGAAAAAACATGAAACTAGAATTAGTTTCATAATTCTGTGTGTTTAAATGAGACTTGCAGTTCTGAGAGCCAGATTACTGCTTGGATACCCTGCTTTTATGGGAATAAACAAATGACAGTAACTTTGTGTCTTTATATCTAAAGTGAACTACCTGGAGTAGTCCATGGCTTACATTCATCCCACCCCACTTTAGGCAAACGACTTAGATGAAATAAAACTCTCTTTGTTATAACTCCATCCCTTGTCAATGGAGTGAAAATGGGCACCATTTCAAAATGGGTGAGATTTAGCCCATCCATAGTCCAAACTGCTTGCACAGGAATCTCAACACATATAAAGTCTGAGTTGTTCTGAGGAGGAAAGTCCTGTCATGTTTACTTATGTTGTGGTCACAAAACCAGGATACACAACAAAGACATTATCCTTTATATTAGTGGGCCTAGGTCAAGCTAATTGGCAAGGTGCTTCATCAGAGCTCATGTTTATACACTTGATCAATCCCACTGATATCAAGGAAATAGAAAGGTTTCAGGTGTCAAAAGATAGGCATGAATACAAATGTCCTAAAAAAGTTTGGAGAAATGAGCTTGATTCAAGCAGATTCAAGGTTGTATTCAAGCAGAGTCAAGGAACTCCTGCATTTATCATCCACTTCCAGTTGCTGGTCCCCAGTAAGCTATGTGAGGGGTTCTGATCAGTCAGGAGGAGGTAACTAGGCTATCGCCTAACTGGCCTATTGGGAAATCCAGCAGAATAAATCAATAGCCGCATTCTGGTAGGAACAAAAAGTGTTTTGATCATAACTGAAGATAGACTCCTGGTACCATGAAGCAGAGAAAACTCAAGCTCTGATAGCTGAATTCACAGAAAGTCAGATATGAATTCAGGATGAGGTGCTTCATTCAAGATGAGGTATATACAAAAATCCTCCCTCCTATCCCAAATATTGTTAAAAGGTAAAAAAAAAAAAAAAAAAAAAAAAAAAAAAAAAAAAAAAAAAAAAAAAAATAAAAAATTATATAGATCTTAAAGGAAAAACCCTGGCAAGTTCTTTGTTAAATGTGAAGCTGATGTAGAATTGTTTACAAAGTTTTCTGACTTTTCAAAGGAACTATTAACTTTCCTTTTTCTTTACTCATACTGGGCAAGTCACCAGATGCTCAAGAAGTTTACTGGCACCTCACCTAGTAAATTCCTCAGATAATTTGGCACTAACTGCAGTGAGATCTGGAACTGAATCACTGTAAGAAGCTCAGGTTGTGTTTCTCTCTTCCCTTTCCCTGTTTCTTGGAAAAGGAAGCCACAAGTCTGACATCTAAAGGAACTTCAAAAACCTTCTTTATTCTCAACAGGTCTTCAAAGTCATTGAAAATATATCCAATTTTATCACTTAGGAACAAAAACCTTCTTTTGAGCCAGAAATTACTCTCATTCTAAAATTCAGATTTCTACTGATACAATAGGATGATTTTAGCAACTATAAGGGGAAAAAAAAAATCTTTTTTGAAGTGGTAGACACCAGGATCAAAGTCACTGGCAGTGGGCTAGGAGGAAATGATGGCCTCAGCCACTGTTTAATTAACATCATCTACAGTGGCATGGCCTCTTGCACTACACGATGAGACTGCAGGGCTATGGAGAATTGTCTAATTGGGATCACATTTGCCCTTAGGCAATAAAAATGTTTACAATGAATTATGAACATCTTTGAACTTTCTTTGTGAATCTTAGTATATATAAGTTACAGTGAAATTGAAAGAGTAAAGCCCAGTCTATGAGGGTAGCCAGAAAAACAAAGTATATGTAACGGAACTGTATTTACCTACTTTGGCAAAAGATCTGGTGGCTTAGGTCACTTAGTCACGTAGGGGCTGGATTCAGGTCCCTGCTTTTCTGTTTATTCTCAGGAATTTGATCAAGTTCTCCTTCTCCCATAGAGACCTCAGTTCAAGAGCCTCAGACGAGTCTCAGAACAACCCACAGGCTCTGGGGCAGGCAGAGCTGTGCTGCCAGTCTCTAGGGCAAATATTTGAGTCGTGCATTCAGAATAGAGCTGCGTCCGATCTCTGCCCAGGAATAAATGTAACACAGCCACTGTGCAGTAGTCAGATCTTTATCTCATTATATTTCCATGACAGAAACATGTAACATCCTTCTTTGTCTGTAGTTTTACATAATATGTAATATTGGTTTTTGTTTAGAAAGGTTAATCGATACTGGAATCAAAAAGGAATATAAGTAAACAGAATAAAGAACACTAACTTACTAAGTCTGACAGATTGAAAAGAAGATGATATTAGCTATGAAAGGAATACCAAAAATATCTACTCATTCACATTTTCCACAGGGATGTAAAACAATACAACTTCAAAAAAACCCCTCTGACATATCAGCATTAACTATAATAATTAAAAAAAAAAAAAAAAGTTCAGCATCAAATGAGAAATGAAACCTCTCCTATGCTGCAGAGCTTGTATTTTAACTCTGGAAAAAATTAGGAATCCCTTTAGCAGTCGTAGTGAGGGAGCGAGGAGTGCTGAGGAATCTGGCTGTCAGGCAGCCACTGTTTTCTTTTACTTAGGAAGTCATTTTCATTAGGCTGAGCACAGATATTGTCTAACTGTTGAAGATCAGCTGAAAGTTCAGGTTTGAAAGAACAATTTCAAATGTACCAGTCAAAAGTAGAAAATCTGATGATTTAAAAGAAAGGTTCAAAGCTATTCCTGGTTTTTTTTGCATTATATTTAAGACTTTCAAAAGAATATCACAGACAGGTGTATTATTTACATTTATGTTTATTTTTATATGTATACTTGTGTGCATACATATTTAGTCTTCAGCAATGATATTTCAGAACTTAAAAGGGGCCAAGCTGATTTATACTAGCTAAGGGGGTACCTCAACATGTACAATTAATGCTTTTTTTCATAAATGTCCCATTGTCTTTGACAACTGTTAATTTCAGAGGCAGTCAAATATTTATAGAATGTGATAACATCAGTTGGGAGTTGTAAATATGAATGTCTTATATACACTGATATTTTAGTCATTCATGAACTAGAAACAGAGAAACAGGTAGAAGCATAGATTTTTAAAAATCCCAGTGGAAGTTAGAAATTATTATAGTCCCTCTATCATCCATTGCAGACATATCTGTCTTACTGTACTAGATTCAATGTTGAGAACAATTGAGATTTTCCTAACAACCAGACAGATGCTCTGTTTTTTGTTCATTCTCACTAAGAATGGCTCACTCAATATTTGGAACAAAGACAAATTCCAAGGAAAGGATAATGCAACATAATTTATTAAACATTTGACTTTCAGTAAAATTCTCCAGCCATTGCTCAAACTTCTGCTGAAGTTGTTAACATGAATGCCAAAATTAAAATCCAAAGGAAGTTGCTATTACAGCTTCATACTTCACAAGAAAATCAGTACATTTTGGACCTGGAGGAATTGTTATCTTTCCCTTCTGCCACCCTATCCAATCCATTATCTTTTTCAGTTTCTTTCCTCGATCTCAGCTCAAGGACCATGTAATGCATTAAAATATTTTCCATAGTTTTCCCTTTTTAGATTACTACATTCCTTAGGGTACTTACAGTTCCTGGCCGTGGATATGGCACCCGTCCTTGGTAGGGAACCCACTGGTAGTTTGGGCCATCTCGGTGGGCATAGGGACCAAGAAATACCCTCCTCACATCAGTCATGCTGTACATACACACTGCTGACCCCTTGAAGATATTACTAAAAACGAGGGGAAAAGAAATCAAATCAGGTTTTTAAATTATCAGTCAGTTTAATCACGTGGAAGAGCTATGGGAACAGCAGCTTGTTGCTTTCTAATTTATTGCATGTGCTGATTATCAAAACTCTGACAAGCTCTCAGAGCAATCCTAACTCACCTCCTGTGAAAGTTCAGCATAACCGATATGATCTCTCAGACATTTTCCTAAGCAGATGGCTGCTATTCCACTATTAAAAACATATTGTCCCCAGAAGGCCAAAGCCCAAATTTGAGTAAAATTCAACGGGGCTGTCCCTAGAGGACTATTCAATTCTTCCCT
>NW_010116369.1:50228-80488 GCF_000699245.1 Pterocles gutturalis
TCTTTTCCGTCATTCGGGCAGCACACACGCAAACTTCATCGTTGTTTCTTACCTTAAGATTTCTTATAGAACACAGTAAGGACTTGTAAATCTCCCTCTTTTATGCCTGGTTATTACTAGAAACATTCTTTCTGTTTATAAACTAAAACTTTTGTCCTTCACAGACAAATGTGGCAATCCAACCAGTACTGCAAACCTTCCTCAGGCCAAACCTACAAGTATAATTTTGGGCTTGGTGTAAGCACAGTGAAACCAAAACCTTCAAGTCACAGTTATGTGTGATGCAATAACAGAACTTTTGAAAGATGATTGTTAAACTTTCCAGATTTCAGCGATATTTTTAACTAATACCTCCTTGAGTAGCCAAATTCTCACACCGCAGATTTTCTACTTCACTCTGCCTCCAAACAAGCGTACTTATGCTTGTGTTACTTTCCCAGGTCTGTGTGGAAAGGGCTACAAATTCTGATCTCTACTATTAAAAGCCAGTTCAATGGCAAGAACAGCCTGAGAAACTGACAGTCTTTGTGATCACTTGCTTCAGAGTGATGACGTACATTGCTCACAAGAAACCTAATTCATGACTTCTTACTGACACTGACTTCTCAGTTCAAAGGTTAAGAAAACTTAGTGTTTCTTAAAAACATTTTTAACAAAGAGACCTCTTTAGAACAAGCAGCCACCCAAATTTCCATGCAAGTAAAACGATACATTCTGTACCTGGAAGTTGTAAACACTCCATAGACTACTGGATTTTTTGGGTCTTTTGAGTTCATTAGGAACACATCCTCTGTAACAATAACAAGAGATGGAAAACCAAGTTAAATTATTTTGGATAATACCTAAGAACACTTCTGTATTCAAAGCCAGTTGTGTCACTTACGTAGTTCATCAAAGTGTGTGTCAATGCCGTTGGGTCCTGGCACGGAACAGATCAGACGTGCTTTAAGGAAAGTTGTCCATTTGTTTACAAGGCTCCTGTGCCCACCGAAGTCATTCTGATGACAAAAATACTTTGCATCAATATCTAGTAACAGTCTGTCTTTGAAGCACCAACAGAGCGTAGAGAAAATACAGGAAAAAACCACAAGATGCTACTTACAAAAAAACAGAGAAAATAATTCACCTTCTACGTACAAAAGCATTTATTATGTTGTCAAAAAAAAATATTCTGAATTGCTTTATTTTACATTGTATTGTGATGTATTTCATAGTAGCACATCATTTCAAAAAACAAAACCAAAATCCCCCAAACCTCTTTATATATTGTAAAACATATATAACACTGGAAAAAGACAGACAGGCAGAATATTTTGCTCTGGAATTCCCAGGTTGCCATGTCCTGGTAAAGCTTAAGGGGTTTAGTATTCTTAACTGGGTAGTAACAAAGTAGAAATGCAAGTTGCAAATGAACAAAGTAGATAAAAACAGCAGAACAGTGGGATCAGTTGCATAGATCTGCAAAACTTATGAGTAAAGTGCACCAAGGACTCCATACTTAAGGGGTAACTGGTTTTCAAGCAGCGACCTCTGGATTTGAGGAGATAAACTGAAATTGTGCATATGGATTAACATGAAATTTTAGTGCAAACATCATAGCTGCCAAAGCTACAACATTTATTAATATCATTTCATTTGTAGAATTTTTTCTAAAAGTCTGTCAGGAAAATATTTGGATGTTTATCAGAGTGGTTGAATGATTCAATCTGCAGTCACTGAGGGTCCTCTGAACAGTCGCCCATTTCTACAGTTAAGCTTAAACAACTGTTCTGTTAAATCTTCCTTTGCCTCCGTTTTAAAGATTTTCACTAATGTGGGAATGGAAAGGTATTACCATTATTTCAAAAAGTAAATTCTTCAAATGTTTTTGGCCTACGTGGAATTATCACATTTCCTGTAAAAGATTCTCTCTTTTGCAGACACATTCTAAGCCTCAGAACATGCCTCTTTCAACAAAACACCGCAGCCTGTGAATCTTCCCCAGACAGAAAACTGAATAGTATACCTTCGGGTGGGTTATCCCCTAAATAGTTTTCACTTGGGACGATTTCTGCATTAGTACAATGCCAGTGCTAATAGTGAATAATTTACAGGCAAGAAAACACAGTTTCTAAAATCACACGCAAAGCATCCTGCAAGTGTATTAAAGCCCACACAACGAACCCATCATTTTACCTTGCAGATCTGCCCTATTCTGGCATGAGTGGCTTTTCCAGTGTGCTCGCCATCGATCGCATTTTCACGGAAGAAGAAATAGATTTTGTCATCTTCTGGATTGTCGCTCTCCGGTATCAGGTGAGCACTAACAAATCTAGGATCTGAGAAGACAATGCCGTTGCACATGTTACTACTCCATGAATTGAATTATTTGCCTTCCTTATATAAATGAATTGTGATTTGCTTCCCAAGAATCAACCTTTACATCAAATGGCAAATATATCTATGTTAGGTACATCATCACCCATTAGCATGTGACAGGTATTTACATTTCTCTCATCTTTAATAGAGGTGTTTGCTACAGATATTTAATGAACAGACTTTATTATTGGAGTAATTAAACATTCATGAAATCTCTTTACAAATGGTTGTATAACATTTCAGACTGGTTTCCTAATTCCATGTATTTATTACTGACATTTTTCTTGTTTCTTTTGATGTTTTGAATTTTGGTCAATAATCTTTCTGCATGTGTTGCACACAAAATGAGAGAATTACTGAGACAAATCTAATATACCTAACTTTAGCAATAATGAAAAAAATGTAAAGAAGTATTTCACATCTTGAAAAGTATTAATGTGTTACTGTCAAAAAAAATGAGTTAAAAAATACAGTTCTGTCTACTTCCACACTATGATACCCCAAACCCCAACATATTTGTCTCATTTTCAGAAGAGAAACGTGTTTGTGAAATTCCATTCAAGTTGTGGAAATAATGTGTCTTGGAATTTTTTTTAAGATTTTTTTTTTTCACAGAAAACCTTTATTTCTTGAAAACTAGAGTGACAATATTATTTGGTGATAAAGAAGATACATCAACAAATTAAAATACATAAAATACTGATTGGTTACATAAAAAATAGTGGAAAGAAGTTTTAGGAAAGAAGTTTATAGCAATTATAACAGCAAATTCGTACCAGCGGTGAATCTGGCTCATCACTGTATTTTAGAGAGATACATCAGCTGGTATCTTTCACTATATTTGGAAAAATAAGACATATCCAACAGATTTACCAATCTGTTTTATAACCATTTTACATCCTGCTGGGATAATTAACTGTGAACTATATTTAACTACTCAGAGTCCTGTTCCTATGTGAAATTATAAGCTATTTTAGTGTCAGGCATTAACATCTTTTCAGTGTACATTTATTGCTATATCGTCATGGAAATAATGAACTGTACTTTGTTTTGCCAGTTTGCACTAGCTGTCCTGTGAAACCCATTGTCTTATTAAGGATGGCAGTGTTTGTAAACAACATATATTTTGATATATTTATGTGTTTAGATGTTTCTGTTGTATGAGCACATACTGGATAATGTTGTGCATGTTTATATATTCTCATGTACTCTGTGTATACATATATACACATATGTACACACATATTCTCATGTACTCTGATCTCAGTTGCTTTCTATGTGCTTAGTAACACTCAATAGATTTTTCATCCAGTTATGTGTCTAGACTCTTCTTGAACTCATGCAAATTTCCAGCATTTGTAGTGTCCTTTTGGAATTTGTTCCTCAAGTACACAATCTAATAAACTAAAACCTACTTCTGATTTTGTGTTTTGAACATCAATCTTATTAACGTCATTTGGTGCCTCTTAATTCCTGTATTGGAAGTACCCACGGTGTTCAAGATGTGGATGAACTGTGCTGTTATACAAGGGCTATAGCAATGCTCTTTGGTGAATTCTGTTCTTTTTCTAATAATTCCTAACATTTAATATGGATTTGACAGTTCCAAAGCAGTAATCTGAAATTTTCATGGAACTTTATGTGCCATAAGCCCAGAACCTCAGTCTTCATTGGTAATGCTCAGTCCACAGCCCATCGTTTTATATGTGAAGATAGACGTTTTTTCCTCATGGTTTTCCCCATGGTTTATCACTACATCATTCATCAAGAATTATTTAATTTGTCATTTGATTGCTTAGCTACCCAGTTGCATAAGATCCTTTTGTAATTCTTCACAATATTCCTTTGTCTCACTATGCTGAATAACTGGGTATCATGTGAAAATTTTTCTCATCCTGCTGCTCAACCTCTTTTTCAGGTTATTTATGAACATGTTGAACAACACAGACCACAGAACAGATTTCTGTGGAACTGTGTCCATTACCTATTGTCTATTACAATAAATCTTTTTAGACACCTGAAAACATCAAAAATCTGTATGCAGCTTAAGCTCTCCAACCCAAACCCCAGTAACTTAAGCTTCTTTTCTTTCTAGCATGCATTTAATAGCCTTCAAGTTACACTGACACGAGGTCCAAGACAAATAATATCTAGACTATATTGTACCATGGTAAATATCTGTTATTTTTTATATATGATCTACCAGGGCTTTGAATGCAACTTGTATTACAAGAAACACAAGGCTACAGCTTGAAAGTTTCTTCATTGCAGTCTGTGGAAGGATACATCAGAGAAAGAGGATACTCATTAGTAGACACTGTTCTGGGCTACTAGATCTGGAGAACCTCTTGTCTCAATACATTGTTTTTACAATTTTAAGGTCTTAATGAAAAGGGTGAAAAAAATCATTCAGTCAAAACCTAAATACATTCCCAAATGGTTGAATGTTGGTTTTTTTTTTTTTTTTTCCTAGCACAATGGGCTTTGTAAATCACAAGATATCAAATTCTAAAACAAATCACTGTATTATCAGACATCAAAAATCTAACTTTACGTTGGCCTGTGAAGATACTGTGGGGAGTCCCACTTGAGTCAATAACATTGCTGATATAATACGGGTTATACAAACTTGCCCTCAGTTAGTATATTATTATTCTTTTCTTTGCCTTTCATAATTTTGCAAGTGAACCTAGAAACAGTAAGACAGTTTAGTATTCAAGCAGGACTGATACAAGAATGATGGAAAAATAGTTTAAGATATTGAAAATATATATTTTGACTAGTTCTGTCAGAGTAGCATCAAAGGAGAGGGGTGTGAGGAAGGCAGATGTAACTAATGTCATAGCCAGAGGGTATGTGAATATGCTTTCTGTGCACTTCTTACCAGTGCCCATCCGGATGAATTCATATTTTCAATTAGTGATTAATAATACTAACTACATCCCTAAAAATAAAGCGGTCGCACAGCCTCATATTAGAACACATCCGTTGTGCATCATGGAACAGTTTTTGTTTAATAACACTGGTGTTTCTTACTGAGCAAACCTCAGGCTGTTTCACCATCTGGTTAAATCAATATGTTTTAGTCAATAAAAGAGTGGTTCTTCATGTTATAGGGCCCTTGCTCTTGTTACCTGGTGGTGTTTGGCTTTTTTCCCCCTTCCTTATGACAGATCTGCGTCTATGCAATGAAGCAAATAAAGGAAGAACAGGCTACATGTGTTCTGTTGCATACAGAACTAGATTAATTTCTGTTCAGAATGAATATAATGATCATAAAAGCAACACCGCGATTGTATATGTGGAGAGAGGGAGAGAAATGTGGTTGATAATTTTGTAGGTTATAAAGCTAAGAAGTGGGTGGTGCAAACTAGTGATCTGTATTGTGTTCTTTATTGTTTCATTAGTGTAGGAGCTGTTCGACTTGCCTGAGGCTTGATGCATACTTGCATTTAACTCCAGGGCTTCAGACCATGCTTATAACTCCCTGTTTAGGGTCCTGATGAATCAATCAGCCAGATGGCCGACAGTCACGCAACATGGCACTCTCCATGGACTACACAGCATTCTTGTATTGCTCTTCTTTGAGGAAGAGAAGGGAGATGTCCACAGACGAGAGACTTCTCCTTGAGTCTCCTAATTGCTCACCCATGCAGCAGAAGAAAGAATGTCATCCATGAATGTGTATGTTCAAGTATTGAGACTGCCCTGCCTTACCCTGCAAAATTAAACAAGTTCGGTATCAAGGGGTCCCCATGGGATGTTTAAAATAATTCAGTCAGGGTTGACCTATTTTATATATTCAACACAGCCACTACAGAAGTGCTGGAATGAACTTCAAGTAAGTTTTACTGAATGGAAAGTGGGACTTTCATCCAAACTCACTGGTGACAGTTCTAAAAGTCAGTGCACTGCAGCTATTGTGGACAGATAGGATAACTTCAAATGACTGTGTATGAATTATCAGGTATTCTGTGACCCTAAAACTGTCTCCAATCTGTGAAGTGTTCAGAAATGCTGTTATAACACTTCAACATTTTCTTCTTTAAAAGCAGTCTCCCATTGGCTAAAAGTCCAGAAAGTATGTTTTGGGAAAACTAATTTAAGAAATAATTTGACAGCAAATATTTTACAATTCATTGCTTTAAAAAAAACCACAAGCAAACAATGTGGAAGAGGGCTTTAAAAACCAGCATACATCAAACGGACATGTCTGAAACATGTTTAAGCATGATCAAAGGAGAAACAAAGCCACAGCATAAACATGATCAAAATAAAGTTACAGCTAAAAACACTTCTCTGATCTTGCAGCCAACGTGGACAAGCTAAAAATAAAAACTTGTATTTTTATTTAAAACAATCAGCCTCAAGAAGCAAATTATTAAAGCACACACCTTTTTCAGTCTCCTTTTTCTAGTTGTCTTGGCTGTGGGGCTATTTCTGAGCTGCCGCATGACACCTTTCTAGTTTTGTGTGCCCTCCTGCAATTACCAGCTCTGCAGACATGGCACTGGCAGCAGCCCATTAAACTGTCCTTCACGAGAAATCTGGCTCTCTACGAAAACGACACCTTGGTCCAGCTGCCTCTATGATTTATATGCCATTGTTTGCTTAGTTAAGTAATGGAAACATGTTTTGCTTGTCTCAGCATTTTAGGTTGAGAAAAAAAGCTAAAAAAAAATCGATCTGCATTTGTTTTCTTTACAAATGTTACTCTTCAGCAGCAACAACTGTGCCCACAAACACACCCCAACAGCAAGAAACAATAAAAGTCAGAAATTGGATTTCTAACTGAATTGTATTAGCATTTTAATGAAGATCTATAAACATGAAGGCACAGAAATTACCTTTAGCTATCAAGACTGACTAAGCTGCGGGAACAGAAGCTGGGGTCATCTCTTCATCACTTGACAGGAGCCAAAGGGCAGTTCTCTCAGGAAATGTTTTGTAAAGAGTTTGAACTGGATGCCCCTATTATTGTATATTTATGGTACAAATGACTAATTTATCAGTTCACAGCAAGAAAATTCTAAGAAACTAGGGAAATTTTATGCTCAGTAAAACTGGAATTGCTATAATTTAATGAAAAGTACTGGAGGGTGACTGGGGCCCTGAGGAGAGGAACAAGACTAGGGAAGCTGAAGTTAAAAATTTAACAACAACAAAAATAGACAGCTGCTCAGGACTTCATAACTACGTACAATGCCCATCCACTGAGACCCAGCACAGAGAGCCTGTCCTCAGAACATCTGAACTTGCAATCACAGCGAGGTCCACTACCCACGGAGCGGACTTGCAGCACCAGCCCCAAACATGCAGAGCAGAGCCGCCCGCCACGGGCACGCTACACAAGGTCACCAGAGGACAAAGCTTTTACTACATGGTGATGAGAGAGCTAAGTTGGTTTGTGGTTTTAAATGCTCGAATGTGGTTTACAAAACACCAAAGCTTTTAGTGGTGTTCCTACAAAGTCCCTTCACTTTAATTCTTCAGCTTTCCCATCTCTCTTGTTGCCGATGTCTCAGGCGAATGCAGCAGAGCTCTCATGGAGTCACTGCTTACAGCCAAGCTCCTCAGCAGCACGGATGGCATCAGACCGCATCCTCATGGTGGGAATGCTCTTTGCACTTGTGGCTATCACGAAACTAATATGAGGGTTTTGTGGTAACTTATGTCAGATGCTGACACGGAAGGTAGTACCGGGGACAGACCACAGAGTAGAGGTGTGATCTAAAGACTGTTTTCAAAGCCATGGGTAGGTAGAGGTGGATGTGTGGTATACAGGCCACGCATGATTGAGGAGTTAGTAGCTATCACAGGGTATAAAGTGCTATGGTCACTCACTGATGTTGCAATGAAAATTCTCCTCAGAAAGAGCTTTATAGACTGGTGATATTTATCAAGGGGTTTTTCTTTGAGTCAAGCCAGACTGATGCTGAGGACTGATGATCTTAGAACAGTGTGTTAGCTATGACAGTTATTTTCTCCTTCATAGAAGTAATATTTCTTTTTTTTTTTTTTTTTAAACTTTTCAAAGACTAATAAAAGCAATTTTAGTGACATAGGCAGATATAATATGGGCTAATAAGTTTAAGGTTTAACTAAGCCTTCTTGTAATTCCAGTTGCATACATATTCTTAACTTTTTTTTCTGATTCAAAACTCTGCAGAATTAAGAAAAAAATCTTTCTCTCTGCAGAATCTGTCTGCCTTGTTTCAGTGGCAACTTGTGGGAAATTTTTCTGATATAAAGAGATTACAGATTTTCAAGGATGAAAGGTATTAAAAATAATATCACTCTTCCATTGTTTCAACACATGGATGCAACAGCAACATAATAAGTGAGAAGACACAAAAAAAGGATGCATAATGCTTTTACAGGTGTAAACTCCTCCACATCTCAGTGCTACACTTATACGTACAGCAACAGGAATCTAAGCATTGTGGCTTTTCAGCGCCTTGACCTTGAGTGTCACCTATGGATCATTCTCATTGTGAGAGACACTAAATCGGAATTAAGTAAAAGCAGTCCGGTAAAGCGAGGGCAGTGACACTGACAGCAACAGCAGCACAAGCACCAGCCCCTGGGGGATGCTGGCAGCGACGCGCCTCCCGGGCGGCTGTGGCCGGCCCCCGCCCCGGTGCCGCGAGATCGAATGACCTTAAGGGGAGCACAACCTTAAATTGCGGTACTTAACACCTCTAAAGCAGTGTAAATGAGGCTCTGGGTAGCAGCCAAGGATGAATCTCCAGGCACTGCCCCTACTCCGAGATGTCTTTCTGCTCCTCTGCCTTGGAGGCACAATTCGGGATGAACAGTTCTTGGGAGTAACATTTTAGCTCACACAGGAAAGAGGAAGAAGAACATGTTGATCTCTGATGCAATTATCAGTTTCTGAAGTCTTTGTTCTAAAGAGACAACAATAGTTTTGATTCCCTGTAATGACTAATTATATGGTGAAGAAAAGTGAATACAAAAGTTCAGTAAAATTATAGCTTAATTCTCAACGTAAATTAGATTTCTCACAAAACAATGCTTATAATCTACCCACCCTATTTAATTTAAAAGAGGTGATTATTATCTCTTTACAGAACAACCACCAAAATTAACACCTCTTTTCCATTGCTGACTATGTTTTAAGGTGTTGTATATCTATCAACACTGTTAATTTTAAACTGATTTACTTGTCCTTCAGAATAATTAGTCAATGGAGAAAACTAGTGTTCTTCACAGAAGGGAAAGGAAAGCTTGCAGAATATTATCTGCATTTAGGGATACTTTAATCTCAATTTTCTGTATTCCTTAACCTCTCTGAAGAAAAAGCTAATAAGAGTTCCAGCTAAGAGCCTGTTTCTTCCTCTCTTGGTCATTTACCTTAAGTTTTTTGACACTCATGTTTGGAAGTAAACACACTAGAAAGCCTGTGTCTTAAGTGTGTAACCTACATCTTTAGAGCACTAGATGTGTGACAAAAAATAAACATCCCAGTTTTTATGTTAAAAAGTGACGTAATAGGGGAGGAAGCAGAGCATGGAGGCACTGAAGACAAAAGATGTTTCTGATTTGGGGTGTTACACACCTTTGGCAATCAGAGCCATGCTATGGGCCTGCCTTTTGTAAGCTCTGAAGATTCACATGTGGAGCACAAGTCCCTGGAGATGCCCAAACAGTTTATCGTAGGTGACCCAACACTCTGAGACCAAACCTGTTCCTCTCCACTAACGTGATTTTCTCAGTCCTTCTAATGCTGAGAGATGTTTTATTATGTCTTGTTGGAATATTCTTCCTCTTTGCAACTTGGAAATCAGAGGGTACACGAAAAGTGTCGGGAAGGCAAAGGGAGCATGCTGCAGCAGCACCATCAGCCAAACTCCTGACACACCACATTGCAGGAGACAAGTCCCTGGCGCAGTGTGAGGAATAGCTGGGGATTAACAATTAACACATTCCACTGCAGGGAAAGTGGACCAGCCATCAGCAATGCGACTGGCCAAAGTATGAAATCCCAAACCGAACAACAGTGGCTTGACAAGTATGTCTTCAGCCTCCATGTATCTCCTGAGACCTAAACTCTTAAGATTTCTCTGTCAGAAATCTGTGCACAACCGTGTCTCCGGCAGGACCTTTTGTCCACACATACATTACTTTTTTTTCTGCCTACATTGTGAACAAATATGACCTTTGTGTCAAAAAGAATCTATTTTCAAAACAGGAAGAAAATTTCCAAATTTTGTACTGCCAGGTTCAATTTGAAGTGTGTGAAAGGGGTTGTGTAGCTGTAAAAACAATCTCCTCCCAGACATCATGTCAAAAAACCGGACAGGACTCTGCCATCATCTCAATTCTCAGTGAGCGATGATCATTCATCGGGAAATGATAATCAGCCTGAGCCAGTTCCCAAGGAGTAATCCAGCAGACAACACTCTTGTAGCAATTTCCTAACCTACCCAATCTTTTTAAATTTAATTTCTTTGTTAAATCCTTGAGATTTGGCCACAAAACTGAGGTCATTTTGTCAAACTATGAAAAAGGTTTTGTTGTTATAATTAACTTTTACAGCTAGTGTAAAGCAACTTGACACAAAATCCATTAAAGTAAGATTAATGAGGGATGGCAGCAAAGACTTGAAAAAAGGGCTGGGTGAATGACTGGTTTTAACTGATCTGTCAGTGTAGCACAGCAACATAAAATGCAGAAAGGCATCTGTAAGCGGAAGCAAAGCCCCTTAGCAAAACCTGAGGTATTCAGTGTGATAGCATCAATTATTACAACCTCCTTCAGTAGTCATGTGAGCATAATAGATGATTCCAACTTAATTTAGCTTCAGTCAACGTAAGGTATTAACAGGATTTGTACCCAGATAAAATTATGTACTAGTTTATTGATGATGTGAAACTTAGTTCTGCTCATTAAAAAAAAAAAAAAAAAAAGGATAAAGTATTCGATAGCACAGGTGTGATGAACACCATGGAGTTACTTGATATAAAAAAGTCTTGCAACATTACCTTTCACACTGCTCTGGCAGAAAGTTGTTCTCAAACTCTGTTTAATTGGTACCTACTTTTATCCTGTACAAGCAAACCCTCTTTTTTTTTTATTCACTGACAGCATTTCAGAAATATTTGATGTAATTACTGTGACTTTTAAGAATTAAAACCTTCTTGGAGTAACACTGTAACAGACTCAAAATTTTAGCATTTTTTAAAAACAATGAAGGAGGAATTTGCAAGACGCTTGCAATACATAAACAGCAGGGAGAGGAATTGGTAAAAAGTGTAGCAAAAGTATTTAAAAAGTAATAAAAGAATGAAATGCAGTATAAAAATATAGATCTTGTAATAAATGGGAAACTGTAGAACATTTTTTAAAATAATGCTTTTTACCAACAAGTCTGGTAAAAAAAAAAAAGCTAAAAGTATGTCAAATATGGAGTAGAACTGAGTATTAATAATGACAACCATTTACACAATCTCGTGAAAAAAGGCTGACGACTCACTAGTCCATGTGAAATATCTCATATGAAGGTTTTGCACCTTTCCCTCTCATGGAACTTTTTCTGCCTTTAGTGGAAGTTCCTTTAGAGAAACTGGAGAATAGGGAACAGAGACTGAAGGGGTGGGTGAGTGGAGAGAGCTGTGCCCCAGGACTGTCAGATTTTACAGTGTGTCAAATGTTATCATACAGCTCAGGAAATATGATTAATCTCACTGACATCAGTGGAACACTTTTTACTATCTATAAAGGTATTGAATTTTGCTCAAATGGCAGTAAAAGAATCAATAAACACCAATCCTCAGATATATGGCCATATTCACAGATAATGTATTATCACTGAATGCTTTCAAATATTTCATAAGACCTGTGGAGTCAATGGGAAAAATATGTAATCCAGTATTTAAAATAACTTTTATTCTCTTTTTCTGAACAATCATCTGTAAAACAGCTCTGTCCCTGAAAGCTTATCTGGTTTCTTCTTATACCAGCTCATCTAATAAAATCTTCCTACAAATCTTGCTGCACTTACCTGAACAGAAAACTTTACAAACCTACTGACAGGAAATGAAATCTATATGTATAAATGTATGTTAAAAATACTCTTTGCCATAATCCAGAAACACAGGCCAGCCTGTCACTCTAAAAGGTAAATCAGAAAGGGAACTATTTTATTTTCATTTACTTAGTATGCTTGTGGCAGCCCTGGGTGCTCAGGAACATCAAATTCTGCTGGATGTTGTACAAGAGATGCTGGTCTCAAAGATTTACAGTTTAACCCTTGCCTTTGAAAGAGGTAATTTTTGCCGATAACACTACAAGGCGACTCACCTTCCCAACATGTGAAACATTCAGCCTATAGGCACCAGTGATATGGATCTGAGAACAGAGGGAAAAAGAGCTAAAAAAGGCATACCAGCTGGCAGTTCAATGTTGGTGGGTTATTCTCACCAGTCTCTTGGATATGGAAACCTACAGACAACACTGCCGCTTTTGAGACTGAAATTGAGATTCTTAAAAGCAATGTTACCACATTTCAATAACATAGCAATTTATCTGTATACTATCACATCATCTGAGGCATTCACTGCTTCTATAAGCTATTAGCTGGTGAATACCTGTGTACTTCGACATATCTTAAATGTTACCGTATACTTTACTCCACCTTTTTTACTGTATGGTATACAGAAGCACCTATCTACATGTTTAGAAAATCAAACGTAACAGCCAGTTATTCAACAAGGATCGACTGATATAAGTCCATGGAATCCAACGGAATAGCAAGGGGTGGGATACTTTAGACACCACTTTGAAACCTAAGAGCTAGAGATAAGTAATACAGGGTGCTCTAAAGATCAAGGGGAAAAAGAAGTACCACTTTGGCAATGCACCAAAATGGGAAGTTCAGGATCTATTGCACTGTCAAAACTTAAAGACATCAAATGAGGAACCATTTGTCAAGATTTTTTTTGTGTGTGTGTGAGTGTGTCCATCATATCTGATAACTGCAATTCTGTGAATAAGGAATTTGATGCTTCTTTGTTTATTTTCACAGTTATTTAGTCAAACATGCTACTTTCACAAGTGAAAATTAAGTATCCATTTGTCTCTCCCATTTGTCCTTTTCTCTTTCTGTTCTCTCTTCCTTACACCCCGGTGATGAATAAGGCTCTGCAGGCTAAGTGATGCTGGTGGTGACATCTGTTTCACCCTTTTGTTTTGCAGTTGTTGCCTGGTGGAACCTGGGGAGGGACCCAGTGGAGTGGCCCAAGTGGGACTGGAATAGTATCCATTTGGGAAACACTGGGTTTGCAGAAGTAAATTAAGAAAAATCACTAATAGCTTTTGTATCAATTAAAACCCTGAAAAGGATGAAAACTGATCTGCTGGGAAATTACATGCCATACTAAATATACAGTTTTGTAACTGCAGGTGTCTTCTCTTCTCTGTTGAAAGACTAGAGAAATATTAAGATGTCCTACAATTACAGCACAAATGGGTCTTCAAGATGTACAATTTGATATATCATAGTATTTCATGAATAATGAAACAATAAAATCTGCAAGGAAATAACAAATGTGCATTTAACTGCAACAGATGCTCTATCTAAATTTCTTGATCTTACATTCCTTTTGTGCTCAAAGTATTGCATTAGGCCCAGTCTTGCTCTAGTAAAGTCAACAGCCATAACTCTGCTAAATACAGAAGTCGAAATATATCCTTGAGAATGGAGCTTAATATTAGCTTTCCAATTCTCTGCTAGTGTGACTTTAGAATTGTGTTCTTGAACTACCTGAATGCGTTATCAGTGTTTCAAACACATTGATGTTTCCACTTTGTTGTAAAAATAGGCTTTTTACACAAGACAGTATTTAGCAACCTAGTACCAGCCATCGGTTTGATATCAGCCGTGACATTAGTTAATTTTCAGAATCACAGAGGTTAAAGCTCACTGAACTATAAACAGTTGGAAACATGGAGTGTAATCCCAAGGCACAGCTCTGCACAAGCTGTAATTTAAATCATATTGCATGCTAAGCTGAAAAGGCAGTGCAGGTCCCAGAGGGCATGAATAAATCTGCAGTCACTGATTTGCCACACACATTTGTGTTGGGATTCTGTAACTGTGCAAATGTGATGTCTTCCTTTAGTGCCGAGGACCTGTCATCTACTGAGATTTGTAATTAAATAACCCAAAGAACAAAAGCAATTACTGAGCCTTACAAGCATCCAGACTGGAATTTACACAATTTCATGAACAAAGAGAAGGGGAAGTTAAGGAGACAGAGAGAAAGGGAGGCTTTGAGTCTGCTACTTAATTCAGCTGTGTCTAGTGCCAGCTGAGATTTTAATGTATAGACCAGGTATTCGCATACCTGGCTTACTTTGAACTAATAATTCCATCAGCACAAACTCCACTCTGAAGTGGATGTTTCTCCATCTAAGGGAGCCTATTATGTTTCATCTGGCTACGTGCCACATCAGGTGTTGGCTTTGAGCAATCAGTTGTGTTAATTGCAAGCAACACTGAATGCCTTTTGGGACAAGCAATTCACGGTTCAGGAATGTTAGTGTAAAGAGGGTTAGGTTCAGCCCCATTACCAAGAGCAAATCACAAAGTTTGCATAGGTCGTAAACTTAACAGTTGTAATTTCATGGAAGGGGGAAAGAGGTAGGAACTGACTAAGGGTCTGTATCCTCACATCATTAACTGCTGGGTGTGTTGGCCATCTCAGTTACTTGATGGGGTAGTGGCTGTGTGGTGGTGGAGTCCTTCATATTTTCAGCTCAGCAGCTCTGTCATCCCATTCCCCAGGCTCTGTCAGGTATTCTGAACCAGGCCAACAGGGTCAAGACACTGGCTCAAGAGAAGACTGCATCAGCTGCCTATGAACATGGTCTTGTCCACATTCATTGTCATTTTTCTTCTTTGTATTTGTCATACTGGGCAAATAATAATTAAAAAAAAATTCACAGGAGTTGTATGATGTCAAGGAAATATTATAAGGCCATAAATAACAGTGAATGCAATAAACAGATTCTGAAGGGCAGATTTATATCAAAAACAGATATTGAAGAAATAAAACTTGTTAATGAAATGAGCTGAGCTTCAGTGAGTATAAATCAGTAGATCTTTCTTGGCTGCACTGGGTATATTCTCATTTAGTATCAGCTAAAGATCTGACTTTATACATAAAAAATACCTTTAGTATTTTATCTAACTTATCTGTCTTTTAGCATCTTTATCTAACTTTTGTCTCACTACCTGAATAACAGGCTTTAGCTAATCTATCTATTTGCAAGGGGTGATTTCTATTGTTTACCCCTGAGTCACGGCACCAGCACTATTTAAAAGAAGAAACCTGCCCAAATGTTGGAGTTGATGGATGGGAGCCTTGGACTGAATCATTAGAGATAAAGGGAGTAAGTGTGTGACGGGGAGGGGGAGGAACTGGTACAGACCTCAAAGTCTGCAGGTGCTTAGAAACAGAGTGGAGGCTCAGGAAGTGTCTCTAATACCCTTTAGAGGCTCAGTCCCTGGTGTCCCACATGACTGTACAAAGAAAACTTCTTAAAACAAAGCCATCTTATTTCTCCCTTTAACAGACTAAAACATTGCCAAACACTTTTGCATCTGAGGCTGTGAATTTCATTAAATTCAATGCAACTCGCTCAGCACTCTCTATTTCTGTGTGGCTGAAACCTCTAATTCTCTCTCCACCGCCCCGCGGCCAGCGTGCTCTAGTCACATCACACTTAACCTTTGCCTTGGCTTCTCAGAAAAGAATTTGTTTCACTCTATTCACGGCTTCAACAGTTTGGCAAACTGCACTTGAGTGCCGCGCTGGGCCTTTATATTGAACACACTAATCTGATTGTTTTTCCACTCTACAAACTTTGGGTCAACAATCAAGCTGCTGCCAGAAACTAATTAATTTGCAAACAGGCCCCATTTTCACAGGGGGAGAGCTTTTGAAACCTATGTCAGCAGAGCTGGTCACACCATGGTGACATGCATTGTCATGGCATCCACTTTTCTGGGTAATTCTCCTCACTAATTTTTCACCACACACATGAACTCAAATTACCCAGTCAACAGTAAATCTCTATTGAATGCCCACCAAACTCTAAACGTGGTGGCCTGAGAAGAGGAAATTGGTATTGACAGGGTCAACACTCATTAAATTGATGGCTAGAGCAGAAGAGAAAAAAACCCCAACACAAGAACATAAAAAAAAAAGATTCAGATGTGTGTCATATCCCAATGAAGGGGGCTGTAACAGACCCGTTCCAGCTTTGTTTAAATCAATTAGTATTCTGCCGTGGGATTCCTTACAAGCAGATTTCAGCTTAACTTTTCTTGAAGAACTGGTTAGTTACTTTTGTGAACAGGAAAGGAGGCACAATCTGGTAGCTAAAAGTCACTGTTTTCCAAGCATCAGAGCTGTGACGAGCCCTCACAGAGATCTCAGAGACCATGGGAACCGTATTTGAATTTGCAAGGCCTATAGCACATAGACTTTGGCTTTGGCATCCTGTCACCTAATCTGGACTTCCCTTTTCCTTAAACTGATTTGGATCTTTGTAAAAATAATAATTACAAAGAAATCCATGTTGTGGAATTTAAAGTGGAGCCTACACTAAAAGCAAAGCAAAGTGCAGTCTTAGAACCTGAGCACTACACTTGTCCTGGACAAATTACCTTTTTTTCCCTATTGATATTCATCTCCAGGGCAAGAGGAGAGGCTGCCTATGAACTGATGTATGTGGGTAATATGTTTATATATACAGAGATATGTATAGATAGATATGGTCCTTTTAATCATATATTAACTGAAAGTATTACACAAAGCTTTCTAGTAGTGATTATTACCACAGACACTGCTGCTTCAGTTATATACTGAGTTTGTCACCACCCTTATGCGAGCAGACCATTACTTTACCAAGCTATCCATTGCCAACTCTACAAGTTATCCATTGAAATAAATCCATACAAATAAACAATCCTTCTTAGTTAAAAAAAAAAAAAAAAAAAAAAAAAAAGTTTTCTTGAGAACACAGAATATCACTGGGACTACTGGTAATCAGTCACTGGTGTTCATTACTCAGTACGAGAAGGGTACAGAGCTGGAGCCACGCACGATCAAGAGTGTGACTCCTGGAATGTACTCATGGAGCTGGGTTTTTACACAGCTCCTACTGCTGGAGGTGGAAGATGAGACTCAGTTTTGTTCCTCTAAAGCTAAGTCTATAAAAAGCAACTCACCTGGGTCATAAAATTTGATTCTGAGCTCCCAAGGCAGATCACCCAATTTGCCCTGTACAGCCAGGTGCATTGTTTAATCCACATCTAGCATCTACCAAGAGCTTGTTCTGGCTCATTCGTCCAATTTCCTGCCCAGAAAAGTCAGAGCATAGGTGATGGGAAGGGCTACACTCTCAGGTCTCAGCCCAACATGAAGCTCACCAGGATTTACTGGGTTGTTGACCTGATATTGTATTCACCACTGACATAAACCCCCTAAAATGTAGCGGTTCTAAGGCACGTCACCAATAGATCATTTCAGTGTACACAAGTGAGCATAGATCCCCAAGTTGACAATCACTTCCAAGTCTCTGTTCGGAGACAGCCTATGCACTGATCTGTTTGGGACTGGGGTCATATTCCACAGTGCTTCTTTTGACAGCTATGAACTTCATTCTTAAAACTGCACTATGTACAGCAGACAAACATCTCTGGTCTCAAGGGGACACAGTGCACAAAGCATTGAACTCTGAGCTCCCCCATTATTTTTGCTCTTACATGATCTATAAAGAGAGTCGCAGTACAAATTGCAGCAAAGCATAGCTTCTACTCTACACTCACAGATAGTATTTTTTTTGGTGTGGATAATAAGGCTGACCAGGCTAAAACCCATAAATAAGCCCATGGTTAACCATGCAATATACACATATCCTAAGTCATGTGTTCCTGAACCAGTTTGTATCCTAACTTCCCCAGGCATATTGAGGCTATAGCTCAGACCAATATGTTTACTGATGCAAGTCATTTTGCCCCAGGTCATGTTCTCTAGATTGCCAGGAAGTCCTCAAAAAGTGTGGTCAAACCAGGGGAGTATCCTCTTCTGCTTCACCTTTTCTACCTACTTTTTCCACCTCAGCCTCAAAACTTATCCTTCAGCTACTTTTACCAGTTTTTCATACCTAAATGCAACAAAATCTCAACCTCAGTCCTGAAATTTAATGAAGAAAATCACCTAATCCTAGATGAAGGGGGGGTGGGAGGGTGGGTGAGCAGGTGGGGAAGGAGGCACATATCTATTTCCCAGAAGGATTTAAAATAAGTTCATTCAGGCTACTTGATGGGAGATGATAATTTTTCTGGTTATCTTTACCCACCATCTTCATGATCTTCCTCACATCCAGAGGAACTGTAAAGTATATTCTCTAATTTCTACTTGGTCTTTGACTTCTGAATCAAATGTTTCCCTTATTTGTATGAAGATACAGGGAGCAGTTATCAGACAGGACGAGTCAACTGGTTCAAATGCATTAGTATCTTCTGATCAAGTACTCAGCTGGACCTACAGCTTCCTGAGTTGTAACCATTTCAGGTTAGTGACAGGATAAATGTCAAATAATAACATTAAGAAAGAAATTATTCTTTTGTGTTTTCAGAAATTCTACACTTCTTCCAAGAGAAAAAAGAATAGAACTGTAATAAAAATCTATAGAGATAAGACTTGTTAGACTGCAATGAGAAAAACAATTTAAAATTCATATTTAGTCTCTCATATTTAGATCTACAGACTTAAGGGAGAAAAAAAACCCTGTAAATTGAGCTTGTATGCCATTCTGTTCACATTATTATGCCACTGTCACCATAGTTTCTGAGTACTTCCTAGCACTGTGTTAGGTGACATTAGCATTTGTCACACATGGAATTTATCACTGTGAAATTATTTATTGCTATTCTTAGCAATGAAGATAATGGTAGTGGGGACGGGAGAGTGTATTGAGTGAGAAATGAGGCTTGCATACATGGACACGTCTCGATCCTGCAAGAGTTGGAGTTGTTCATGCCTGTATAAACAGTGGTGGGAAAGTGTGGGACTTGGTGCACACTACAGCCTGAGTGATAGGACATATCAGCTCAGTAATTGGGTCCAAATATAGAAATGCATATTTTAAATACAACAGATCCTCATGGGGAAAAAAACACCAAATGAACAACAGCAACAAAAAAGCACACACCAAAAAAATCCCCTCACTGTTTTCACTGGTGAGGTTGTTTAAATATGTTCTTGTAAACTTATGGGAATGGAGACCTTAAAGAGACTTAATCGACTCACTGCAATCCCTGTGACGTCAGGCAAGCGCGCTATATGACAACACATCAAATGTTATCTAAGTTCCTCCTACCACCAGCTAGGCTGCATCACTGAGTACTTCTATTGGGCAGCTTTTTTCTAATTTCATCCCCCCCATGGTTTACGACTTCTAATTTGAAGAGTAAATATATTCATATGCAGTTCATACCCTGTTGGTTTTTTTTATGTCCTTTATTTAAATAGCTTATTTCTTGCTGGAGATTTATTGTATTTGTAGCATCCATCACCTCCTTTCTCCAAGAACATCTCAGATGTACTTTATGAAACAATCCCCAGGTACCAGGATGGTTGGATCCTGTCTATGCTGGCAGGTCAGCCATCTTCCACATCTGCTCACCTTTGGTGGCATGTATTTTAGTGCCTTCTGTATATCTGGACTGGGAATTTGAAGGAGGTGAGCTGGAAAGTGGGAAACTAGGAAGGCATTTAGGGACAAGGGAGTGGCACAGAAGAGGGGGACATCAGTGGGTATGTATAGGTGAGAAAAAGGTTTTGATGTGGGTGACCAAAGACAAATTATAGATTCAAGGATGCAGCAAATGAACACATCCAAATCTCAGCAAGAGTAATTGCAAGAGAACAAATATTCATTTCCAAACATCTTGACACATTCAATACATTTTTATTAGAGAGGTAAAAACCCTATAAACTAGCTGCAATCTTGTCTTTCTCTTGCCATACATTCCCCTAATGTGCAATACATATATATTAAAAATTATGTGTGTATGTTGCCAGTGCTGGGACATCCTACAAACTGCCATAAGTGGAAATAACATAAAGTGATGGCTAAAGGTCTGCATGAATGCCAGGAGAGTATCAAGTCCATGTTTCCTGCCTTGCAGCCTGTGAAATTTAAGAGGGCATTTTCTTTTTTATTGAACAGTCGCTCAGTTTCTATAATTCTCAGCTGTTTATATCACTGTAAAGTAAAGATTACCAAGGACAATAACCCCAGGGGACTAAGCACAGCTATTACCCTACTTTAAAAATTAAGCCATGGAAAGTATGCTAAAATAATATCATAGAGCTGGTTTTAAACCCATAAAAATCAAGGAAATTCCAAACCAAGGCTGGAAATCCAGACTGACAGTCTCTCTTAACCCCAGGTCTAGTAAATAGAGTGACCGAGACAAGTATTCCCTCACTTTTCTGGGGTGCAAACCAGACTCATAATGCTACCTTAATGCAGTTTTTGTGATTTCATTTCCTTTCAAGTCTTCTGTAGCCCAACTCTGTTTTGCTTTTAAAATAAATGTTTATGGTTATTCATTTTACAAAATGTTAACAACTTAAGGCCAGATCCCCTGTACTCAAGGCAGGGAAGATGAGAGCAGCTCCAAGCTTTCTTTCCACTCCCCTAATCTTGAGCTTGAAAACTGCCTTCAGTGCATTGCTTTTGCATAGCTTAGCATTTGCTTTGGTACACTGAACTGCCATTTCTGCCTTCTTGCCTCCAGCCATGCCCTCAGCTCTTGCATGAATGCTGCCACGGATGGTGTACAGTAAACGCCGTCTGCAGCTCACCAGGGAACTCCCTGGTACCAGGGGAAGCTGCTCTGACCTGCTCGGGCCGCCTACTCATCTTTTTTTATTGCTGAAGCACTTCATAGAAGCAGGACCTGAGCTACGCTTTCTTGAAATAACACTGGTTTCTGATGGCTCTGAACAGTAAGAGGCAATGGCACATCTAAAAAGAAAGCATGGGGTTTGCCTATGGGCAAGATTCTGTAAGATGTATGTGTAACATCAAAGCCACTGCTACTCAGTAAAGCTGGACAGGAGATGCTTTTTCAATTTCAAGATTTTTTTTTTCTAAGAGTTCAAAACTATTCTTAACCCTCACTGGGACCAACTGACACTGTCAAAGCTTTTTGAGCAGAGAAACTCCATGACCTTACCAGAGGAGCCAATAACATGCCTGGTGAGCACGCACATGGCTTGTAACAAAGTACATGATTCAGTCTGGGGGCAGCTTTTCCTATCCAAGATGACTTCCCTAAGCACCAGCTTATTTTACTGTGTTTTTGCAAATGCCTCCATGTCACATCTGGCCAACTCTGTATCAATAATTAAATATACACTGCTACAGTGACTGATGTATGGTTCCCTACCTTCTAGATGAATGCCCTGACTACATGGCTATAGAATCAGTCTCCCTTGCTTTGTTTGGCTTGGTAACCATTTAATTATTTATACAAAATGAAATGTTTTTAGAAGCCTGCCAGTATTTAATATCTTTAAAAGACTTTAAAAAGTCTTTAAGAGCTGCTGGTCAGCACCTTCCCTTGGGCTGGGCTAAGTTCAAAGCCCTCTTTCTAGCAACATTTAACTTCTTACAAAAGGTAGGGCATTTCCAAAAAGTGTCTGTGTGATCTCTGTAGGAGCTCTAGTCATACTTAAATCCAAAAAACTTAATTGCTCTGTGCAATGTTTTCCTACTTTTACGTCATTTTGGAATGATGTTCAAATTCTGAGAAAAGTTTGCAAGCTCTTAATATCTTCTCTCCATTTTTGGTACCAAACAGCTGTGTTTTCTGCACCCTGTTAGCTCTGACCTTAGCCTCAGTATGGGAAAAGCAGTTTCAAGTTCCTGCTCTCAATGAAGTAAACATTAGCAAGGACTTACAACTAGATGTCTCACCATTTAGCTATTAAACTCCAAGGGAATGAGGAGTTTGTGAGTGTGATCAGAACTGCTGTTCTTATCCAGCTTTCAGTGTATGTCCACTAGAATAGTGGTTTTCAACCTGAGGCTAAGCACACTGTAGAAAACAACTAGAAAAGCAAACCCACCCCTATGCAGCAATCCATATTTTTACTAAAAAAATGTATAAAGCTCTGCAAACTTGACGTTCAAAACTCATTTATACAGATCTTTAAGAAAGCAGAATACACTTCATCCTTCGATGAGAGCTTTTTTCATTAAAAGCTTTAAAGACATGCAAACACATAACTATATTTAAAAGAGACAAATGATAAAAGAAAAAAAAATGATCAAAGGACTAGCATGCCTGCAGAGTTTCAAACCCAAACAATTATCATTTTTGGATTTCCCTGTCAGATGCTGAAATGACGAGTACTGCGTGGAAAGGCTGCCAGGACCTTATCACTGGGAAATTAACACTAAAGTCTTAAAGCCTTTAATGGGAACGTTGTAGTGCAGATTCAAAGCCAACTTTTCCATATTAGGAATGTAAGCTTATCAAGTTGTAATGGAGAGATAAATTTCAAAAATGTACTTACGGATCATTCTCTATTAAATTACAGACAGTTATGAGAATATTTCTAAAAGCCTCAGTTTGATTCTTCCTGTTTTTAAATTAGTTTGGAGCTTTCCATACAGCAATATAGGTAAGAACTACACCTAAAGCTGAAGTTCATCTTTACCCCGTAATACGATAAATGCTGCCTTTCTGCTTTTATGCTTATTTTGGACGACACTTAAATTCTAGGGAGCTTGAGGTTTGTCAGCTCTTTACGTGCAACTGTCTTCTCCTCCCCATCTCGAGCATAAAGCAGTTGCGGTTTCTGCACCCTGTCAGATGTAACCTTAGTGCTAATTTGGGAAAAGTAGTTCTCACATTTAGTGCTGAAAGACTGATAACCAGATCCACAAACAAATGACACATTTTCAGCGATGAAGTACAGGGGCTGTGGACAATGGCTGTGCTTTCCCACTGCATAAATCCTCCTGACTCAGCTGTCATTGTGCAAATCTAGTGCACAAAAGCAGATTTTGCTCGCATGACTGGACTTTATGTCATCATGACTATCAAAACAAAAGTGGGTGTTGTGTTATCTTGAACATATTACTCTACCAGGTACAAAGATAGATGGATATGTCTGTAACCCTTATACTTTACTGTCTCCTGAAGTCTAGAAATCTTGTCTATTATTATAATAAAATAAACCAATGAGCAATATTTCTGGGTTACTGGGCAAGCACAGACTGTAGAAATGAAATGTGATAGACCTGAATCTGTCCTCACAGTAGTTCACATGAATAATGGCAAAACTAAATTTAACAGGACAAAAGTCAGATTCATACAACTTGTCATACACACATTTATCTGATACATATATCCAATGCATATATCATATATAGAGCTGTTTATCCCATCTGCAATAGCATTTTGTGGTTTTAATTTTGAGTCAGGGAGTGGTTTTGTTATGGACTGTGTATACAGCTAATATGATAACCAGTATGATACCAGAAGTTCCTGACTGTCGCTAATAAGAAACTGTGTTGTTAAAACATAGTCTGCTCTTATACATTAAAAATTTGTGTGAACAGTTTGCACTAAATTGCAAAACCACACAAGAAAACCCGGACCTCAGCACAGGCATAAATAATGTGGCTAGGAGTGAAAAATACTCCGTGAATCCAAAAACAGGAGTCCAGATGCAAGAAGCGTGTACAGCAAAAGTGTCTAGTCAACTCTTCAAAAATTAAAATATAAATTAACTCAGAGTAACTACAGTTAGTATTACTGGCTCACTTAAATCAAATGTCAGCTTTTTCAGATGATTAATTCTCATTTCCAAAATGCTCATATCCTTGTACAGCTAAAGCCAAGTGTAATTCCATTTAAGTTATTGGAATTTTAACTTCAGAAGAACTTGGATGAAGTACTCAGATGCATTTTAAAGTATTTTGGTACATGAAGCCAAAAACAGATTTTCTCTGAAACTATGCCTCTCTCCCCATACAGGCAAACAACCAACTACAGGCTTGATTAGTAATATCCATACAATAACGTAAGCTCTTGTGCCTTGTTAAACTATTGAATATTTTGAAACCCAATAGGGAATGCCAAGGACCCCTTTCACTTTTTCCAAACTATTGTCAGCTCTGAACTGCTCAGGAAGCACTGTTGATTCACTTTCTGATGGACTTTGGTGGCTGGTGTCAGATTCCCTTCAATCCAGCCAAAAATTAAAGCCTGTACAAAGCACAGTCGTGGCCAAGGCTCTGTAGCTACTTTGTGTTGACGTGTGGCTGATGCCTCCACAAGCTTTGAGCTTCTGTCCTACTTGTAGCCTACAGCGATCTGCTCCTGTGGCACGACTGTGTTAGCCATAGTGTCTGTATATGTTTTAAATTTGATCACACTGCACAGATCTCAATGTAATTAAACCAAAAAATTCTTCTTTATAAATCATTTTTTATTAGTTTAACTGGTTTAAGACAAAATTCTGCTCCAAATAAAAGAGGGGTGTATATGTCACAGATGTTGCTGGAACGAAGCTGTGTGCTAGTCTTTAATGGCTAGATGAATGTAACCGGATAAATGTACATTTTACATACCATTTAGCCACCGGGAGTCATGCTGCTCTGTTCTGATTGGATGATGATGCCCCAGAGTTCGGAAAATGGCAAAGTCCCTGCCCATGAAGTCTGCTGCTGTGCCGGAGTACAGTTCTCCATCTGTGGGAGGATGTAATTGTAAGCAACATTTCTAAATTTTCCAGTCATGGTAAGTCAGAGAAAGCTGTCAGTCCTATGTTTATATTACACTAATAAGGATAATGAGAAAATTACAAAGCAATAAGCCATATGCAATGTATTGCCATTGAAAATACACAGTTAGACCCACTTTCTCACTGCAGTGCTTAACTGTTACCTCTCAAATGAGCTATATCTCCCGACTGTTAGTGCATCCACTTTTCAAAAATACATTTGGAATCTTGGCCTGGAACAGCGATGGCTTATACACCTATCCCTGGCAGGCAGGAGTATGCAGCCCCCCAAAACCTACCGAACTGTGAAGTTACTCTGTTTTGAAAAGGAGTTTGGACTGGAGACCTCCAGAGGTTCCTCCCAACCTACTGGGGTTTTGTGACTCTGTGTTGGGAATTGGAGAGTCCAGCTCATTCACTCTCAGTTCAGAAAGTCACCAAGTCCCCTGAATTTTTAATGTAGAAACTGTCTTTTGGTTTGTTTTTTTGGGTTTTTTTTTTTTTTTGAGCAAGCAAATGATCTGAAAATAATACCTCCTACAGGGAAGACAGAACATGTCTTTCTCCTTTGGCCACCTTTGTAACTGTGATACTGGCAAAGGGCAACAGCTAAGGGAGAGAGAATAAATTAGATCATTCCCTGCTACCTTGACCCCACATATATCACAGTGAACAAGTGAATTAAAAACTGACTTGTGGTACTTCAGCCTATAAATGGTACATACATAGCCTAGCTGGAGAAGAAACTCATCATATTAGAGTCCCAGTGTGAGCCTCCTCAGCCGGCTAGAAGTATCATTGGAGGAGACAGAGAGACACAGGCTAAATTCAAAGGACCCGGTCAAGATAAATACTGCCAAATGGTAAAGTGAATAAGTACATAGCTATCAGATCCACAGAAAACAACCAGGGATCAAAGAACACGTATCTTTCTGGCATTAATGGAGAGTTTGTCCATTAAATTACTCTGAATTCAAATCGCTAAAAATGCATTTTTTAGTACTGTGCCCTTTTACATCCATATGTGAAATGAGACACCTCACCTTATACTTTTAATATGGAATTAAAAAGTGTTATTCCTTCGAACTGCTGTTTTCAAGCTACCCATCTTAAATGGGTCTTTTGTAAAAAGACAAGCTTGTGGATAAAATAACTCTGTCTTTAAGCTAAGGTAATACATTTTTCATGGTCATGATGAACTCTACCATATCCTAATTTGAAAACACCCTTCAGGAACAAGTTCATCATTTTCATGGTAATTTTAGATATTTCCATGGTGGGACAACCATGTCCAAGCATGACTACTGGATATCACTGGCATCTTTTCCCCAGAATACTGACACCATGAAATTATCAACTGAACCTACAGTGGTTCTGTACCATATGGTCATCACGAAAGTCAGAAAGGGTGAAAACATGATAGCGGAAAGGCATGGAATTGTGAATGAGTTCACAGCAGAGATTAGAAGCAAATAGACTAGTCGTGCCCAGCAGGAGGTGTAATCAGAAGTGAAACAGAACAGCATATCATTAATTAACAATTTATCATTCCTCTATGTCATTTTCAACTTTTTTCTAAAGGGAGACAATCACTTAATTATAGTGATTATTCTGTACAGGGTATGCAGCTGAGATTTTAAAGAACATAAAACCTTTTTGCTTGTGAAAAGGGCTTTGACGCTGTGCTTAACCTTTCTTTAACCTCATCTCCATTTTCTTGTCTTTCAGTCCCCAGTGAGTTCTGATAAATCAATATAAATCAAAGGGGGAAAGAAAAAAAACAAGTAGCCCACTTTTGCTTCCTAGTTATCAACAGATCTAAAGGTCAATCAAGAAAGAAAAAAAAATCTGTATTTAATACTACATTATTAAAATTAAAACACATGTATCTCAAAAAGCTTATTAAAATTATATATTTGCAATATCTAGAATTGTAAGAGTATTTGGCACCTCAGCTTCAAACTCAATATATAAGCACCACTGAAAGTCACATATCTTCCAAGTTTGACTTAATTCAACCCAAGGCTACTTCATGCTACTAGGCTCTTGTGGCTGCTAACTTTTTGTCAGTGGTGATAGTGTAAAAGTTTTGCCAATAATGGGCTTCAGCATGTTCCAAAGCAGAAAGTCTGTAGGAGACTAGATGACCTTTCTTTGCTTTCTACTACAGCCCATCCAAGTTTTGGTATACCTAGACGAGTGCCTGCAGTTTGAACCGATTTCCTGTAATCATGCAAATTTTGTCTTCTCCCAGACAGAAATACCAAGGAATACCATTTATTTTTGTAAGGCTTTAGATTATAATTTTTTGCTAAATTCAGGGTGACCTTCAAGTCAAGCCCCAGACGTGCACATCCTTTGAGATTGTACTATTCAAAAGCTACATAAGCATTTTGCCTCCTGTCTAGATAGAAGTACATTCATCTTTTGTTTTCCCATGTAGACCTTCTTCTTACTCATTGCTGGTCTAGAAAATTATTCTTTTATGTAATGGACAGTCTTCACTGTGCTATATCCATTGTCAGTAGTTTTAAAAGCACTTTTCATTAACTTTAAGAATAAAGTGGAAATGAACAGTTTGAAAACCGACAAACATTTCTCAAGGGGAAAGAATGAAGGAAAGAAAAAAGTCGTCACTTTGTATTTCCAGCCCAGCAGCATAAAGCAATGACTGTCCAGAACAAGTTGATGGCCCTCAGTTGTTTGCATAGGAAAAAGCTCTATGTTTTGGACACAAACCACTTTATTCTAAAGGAGTGGCATCCTGATATATGAATGCAAACAGAAATGCATATATTAACTTTACCAAATAAAGAGACAACATTAAAGCCCATAGGAATGCTTTTTTTTGGGGGGGGGGAGGAACCATTTTCCCACATACTGTATGTACTTAAGCAGCATAGAACTGTGAACACCTTCCCAAGTTCATTAGACACAAAGATGTTAAAAACTTAGCTGTATATATTTATTTGATGAATTGTTTCTATTCAGCTTTTAAAGAAGACTGCATTCTTTAAAAACTATTTTTGGAGAGTGCAGAAGTATAAGCTTCCTTTTTGAAAGAAATAAGAAAGCTGAACGGATGGGGAATACAGGCAAAAACAAGCCTTGAATGTCCTGATTGCTCTCACTGGTAAAAGTGTTCCCAAATGAAATCTGCTATCCTTGGTTAGTAGGTTTAGTCACTGAAGTTAAGTTTTTCAGGTGTACACAGTAGTGGATTGACTTCATTCCTTTTAAAGTCAACAACTAAAGCTTCCCTGAAAGCAGAATAAACTCTAAAATCCTGAATATCATATGTACTTAGCAGCTAATTTCTAATCAATAGGATAGCAAAGTTCTTCCCTGGTGAGTAGCCACTGTATTTCAGATCACATTGATCCGTATTTGGGAGTATTAAGGTGTCTAAACTGATGTAAAAAAAAAAAAATGTATTTTTTTAAAACCAGTGAGTCACAAGAACATAAATAGCTTAGAGGATCATCAGAGCTTTCGAAAATCCCAAGAAGTCACTTCCTAAAGAGCAACTGACTTACAATGGGACAATGCTACCTCCTTCTCTGAGGTTTTTTCAACTATCCCAATACAATTTCTTTAGACTAATACATTCAGTGATAAAATTTTCTCCTGTGATTACATTCTTTGAAAACCTGTTGCCTCTCATTTTTTTCCTGCCCTGGAATACACACTAGTGGTGCCCAGGGACTGCTTAGTCTCTACATTTTCATGCTCTAGCCCGCTCAAATGGAGATTGTTTAGTTAGCAGCACATAGATGGGAATGGCTGAATAATGTCTTACATTACTAGGAACCAGTTATATCATATTCCTAGCTGGCGTTTACTTTAGAGTAGAGTAGCAATAACTACCTTTAATGAACAACTCTTAAAAAAATAATGAAAAATGTTTGCAGGTGGATGGAACATGGAATGTATACTGGAAAAATATTAGAACAATTTAATAATGATGAACTGTTTGGTTTGGTTTTGTTTTGGTTTGTTTTTTTCAAATATTATTGTTTTTTTTTCAGGTGAGAAGGAAAACTGAAGATCCTTTTTACAGCCATAAGTGTTTCTTGCAGCAGAAATATAAAATAAGAATCCTTCAATAGCACTAGTACCTATTCAAGATCTTAAGTTACTTTTTTTGGAAATTAATCTTCATGTTTTGCCCAAATTCCAGCTTGGGTAATTACATTTCACTTCCCTTACAGAGTCAAGAACATGGTCTTCTTCCACACTTTGCAAAATCTCTGTTTAGTGTTTCTGATGAGTAACAGAGGTTATTTTTCCTTCCTGTGTTATACAAATATAAATTACTCTTACTTCTCAGCCTTCTTTTATCTTCCTGATTGTTACGTTGTGTTACTAATTATAACATTGCATCTTAATGAGTGCTGGGTAATTGCTTTACACAGTCACCCTCTTGAACCTGAGATAAACCATGGTTGCTTGTGAGGACAAATACTTCTGGCACACCAGGGACCAGGAGTAGCTGAACTGTAATTCAGCCCAGGAGAAGGAAAGAAGCAGTTCATCCATGTTTTTCTTGGTGTGAGGTATTTGTGGTCAAGAGGCTCTTCAGTCCTTCATGGCCCTATTCACTGCTTCACTCCAGCACTACCTACTTCAGAGAGCAGTTGGACCAAATCTCTCCATGCAGCCATGGCTTGGGAGGGAATTATTTTGCCTTGGGTCATCATTTTACTATAAAATTTATGCATTTTTTGGCAAACATAAGACTAAGTAATTGCGAACCAATAGTCAATCTGGTGTACACTTTCGGAAATATCAGGGGAACCTCTGCAGCAAAGGACTGAAGTAAATGCAACCCTATAATCAGTAACACAGTATGATTGTGAGGCAGCTATGAGGAGGCAGAGAAGAAAGGGTGTTCATGTTCAGGATGTGGGAGTGTTAATTTTAGCTTCACCCTGAGTTTTGTATAAGTCACTGAAGTAGAAATTAGTCACTGGCTTTGAATGTTGAATTTGCACCATTTTCTCTAGTACTAATACACTGATGGCTCTAATTGAAGCCTGATTTAAAACAAAATATCAT